>NW_015172007.1:1744853-1762059 GCF_001447785.1 Gekko japonicus
TCTGCCTCTCTGTCTTCAGCTTTCCATCTCCACACCCCTCCCCACAGCCTCTATCTAGGAAAATTACAGTCTTTCTCCACAGTGGGGACCAAAGCAGCTTACATTATTCTCTCCTCCTTTTTATCTGCACAACAACCCTGTGAGGTTGGCTAGGTTGAAAGTATGTGACTAGTCCAAAATCACCCAGTCAGCTTCCACTGCAAGATGGGGATCTGAACCTGGGTCTCGCAGACCCTAATCTGAAGCTCTAACTGATGCACCACACTGGCTTTCATAGGGTGGCTGCTGATGAACAGTAGCAAGCAGCTGGCCCTAATTGAGTCATGCAAATCAGGTGGTATCAAGTCACCCAGAGGGTGCTGCCTAGGGATGCCAGCCTCCAGGTGGGACCTGGGGATGCCTGGAATTACTGCTCATCTCCAGACTACAGAGATAACCGCATGGAGAAAATGGATGCTTTGGAGGGTGGACTCTGTGACATTGTACCCCACTGAGGTCCCTGTCCTCCCCAGGCTCCACCTGCAAATCTCCAGGAGTTTCCCAACCTGGACCTGGCAACCTTACCCCCCATCCCCTGTCGGTGGCCGGGGGGGGGACCTGGCAACCCTAAACTGCTGCCAGGCATAGGGTTGCCAACCTCTAAGTGGGGCCTGGAGGACCACCACCACCCCAGAACTGCAACTGAACTCAAGACAGCAGAGATCTGTCTCCCTGGAGGAAATGGTTGCTTTGGAGGGTGGACTCTGTGGCATTATACCCAGCTGAGGCCTCTCCATTACCCAAACCCAGCCCTCCTTAAAGTCCATCTCAAAACCTCTAGGGATTCCCCAGGCTGGCACTGGCAGCCCTTGTCAGGCCAGGCCCCAAGGCTCCCTCCCTTCCCTCCCTCAGAGGCCAAAAGAGGCCAGGAAAGGGCCCTCCCCCCACCCTTTTACTGACAGAGCCAGTTAGAAGCCCTACCCCCACCCTGAACATTCTAATCTCTCTCTCACCGTTGATGCCTGGAGTTAGGTCCCTGCAGAGGCCATTTCAAAAGGTATTGGGGGGAATTAAACCCTCCCTGAAGGGATTTTTTTACTTCTTGGATTTTTCTGCAGACACAGGAATTATACTGATTATGTAGGAAAAGCTGTTGGGGGAGAGTGAGCTTCCTGTTGGTGGAAATAAGTATCCGCACAACCTGCCCCCTGTTGAAATTAGATATATAAATCTTTCTTACCTTTAAAAAAAACCTTACTGTAGCAAGAACAGACAGCTGTATGAATGATCCCCAACCAATCTGGTTTTGTCAATACCTAACAGATATGGAAACTAATAGCATGTACCTATTTAATTAGCTTGCTATTATTCATTATTTAGCCAATATGTTAACAATGTCAGTATAATACGACAAGCATCATAGTACACTAATTTACTAGCTGACAAACCCTTTCAATGTTATCAAACCAACAACACTACAACCAGTTCCAATTTATAAAGCTGTTCATTCTCATAGGTCTCCCAAAAGAAAGCTGCTGTGACCCATGCACTAAAAAAAGGACAGACTTGCTACTCACTGAAGAACTCAGAGAACCATCAAATCTCAGTTTGATAGCTGAACACATTAAAAAGCATAATTTATAGTTATTCTGAGCTTTTTTAAAGTTCTTAAAGGGCTGTAATGTTTATATTCAACAAGGCAATAAAATCAAGCGATTATTTAAAAACTGCAACTAAAAAGTTGTCCAGATTAACCTGGCAGCTTGTTTTTTTTAAATGTTAAATATTAAAATATTTGCATACAAGGAGGCAAGCATCATCGTATAAGAGACATCCCTCTTCTCTCACACAAGAGAAAATTCCTCTTTTAAAATGATGTCTGCCATAACGCATGAGTAAATCTTAGTAAATAAGCTTACAGAGTAAACATATGTTGCTCATTCTTACAGTAAACTCCTAAGAAGAGTTTCCTGGGAATAAGCCCCACTGAATAGACCAGAGTAAGATCCTGAGCAGACCTGCTTAGGAATGTTCTTTAACCTGCAATTGGGGCCTGCTGGGACATTACAAGGTCTTCAAGATTCTGTCCAGAGAGAGACTAGAAGCAGGATTCTAGTCCAGGCACTCTATTCTTAATACAAAGTACACTGGGATGGATAACCCATGTGCATCAGTAACTTTCTTTGTGAGCACGGGAAAGGAAGGAAAGACCATGCAAACCTAAGACCTACTTCCTATCTCTCTCTGGATAAAACTGTGTCGATCACATTATGGTTCCTAATCAAGAACAGTGCGCCTCATCATTTGCCAGTCTGAATCCGAACGTGTGGATTGTCTCCACAAGGAAGCATTGTGTTTGAGGTGATATCAAAGCTCTGAGTCATCATTAGCCATTTCAGTTTTCAATTAAATCATGCAAAATAAAGGATCATAGAGATGAGAACACCAAACAAAACATGTTTCTCAAAAGAAACAACCAAACAATTTATCAAATACATCTATTACTTTAATATTTACCCTTTATATACTCACTTGCACACGTACACACACATGCAGCCAGCCAGTCTGCAGCCAGAACTGGCTCCCAACTTGGTATGCCTTATAACAAAGTCCCACAATTATACTACTAAATAAATTCTGAATAACTATGCATGGCAGAAAAAATACAGCAATATTTTGATACCCAAGCATTACACAGCACAGACTTCCAGGGCCATTTTGCAGATGCAGGACAGCCACCTTCTGTCTTTACAAAACACCTTCCTGCTGTCCACAGTTATAGGACTATAGAGAGAGGTGAAAAGCCCAGACAGTTTTGGAAGCTGAAATATTAAATGAAAAAGAGCCTCACAAAAGGAAGCAAAGTCTGCTTTCAAAACAGCTAATCAGATGCTACAGGTTGTTCTGGAAACACAATGTGCAGGCCTTGTGTTCCCTGACAATGCAAGGATGTAAAGAAAGCCTCCCTTCTGAAAGCCTGTACATAATATATCAAATACGAGGCCTAAACAAATAATTAAGTAACAATTGAGATTATTAAAAATGAGTTGGACTCCAATTTTATGCCAATTTGTAAAGTTCAGGGGCATGCCTAATTCAAACCAAACCTGCACTCTGATACAAGGTTTATTAACCTGCTGTAACAAAAAGGAGCAGATTTGGCTTCAGATTGTAGCGGATACAGTAATCAAATCAATTCAACTTGTGAAACTCTATACAACAGCTGAAATTCTGTATTTTACCAGAAAACACTATGACCTATACCGCTTTTCTATCTCAGCTCTGTCACCCACCAGCAGCCACGGCCTTGTTTGTATTCCTGACTTGCCTTCTCAGATTCATCAACTTGGTTAAGCTTCCAGGCTTGTATCCTACCGCTCTGCTCTGCTAAGGCTAGTGCATGGATACAACCCCTAATTTCAAGTTTGCTCCCAGTATTCACATGCATGTTTATTCAGACTGCCTAGAATCAAGAAGAAGAAGAAGAAGAAGAGAAGAGATTGGATTTATACCCCGCCCTTCACGACCCAAAGGTGTCTCAGAGCGGCTTACAAACTCCTTTCCCTTCCCCTCCCCACAACAGACACCCTGTGAGGTGGGTGGGGCTGAGAGAGCTCTGACACAAACTGCTCTTTTTCAAGGACAGCTGTGCCAGAGCTTGTGACTGACCCAAGGTCACATCAGCAGGTGCAAGTGGAGGAGTGGGGAATCAAACCCGGTTCTCCCAGATTAGAGTCCGCACACTTAACCACTACACCAAACTGGCTCTCTGTAGTTAAAAGCATACCATCCTGCTTCTGTGACCCATTCAGGAACTCTGATCTTCCATCACTACCAGACTCTGCCCCTCTCTATCACTCACACACACACAAATAAATAAATAAATAATGCACATACTTCACACACTTTTTGGCTTTGGCACTCTGCTTCTCTCTCGCTCTCGCTCTCTCACACACACACACTCCTCCTTTCTCTTACAGGTTAAGAGACAAAACTGAATAGCTCTGAACATTCAGGTTAAATGACTCCCATACAAAGGAATACACAGAATCCATTAGTTTTACAGCCTATCATTTGCCTTTCAGTGAGCAATGTTGCAGACCCAAGAGGACCAAATGGGATACAAGGGGTTACAGTAAGATGTTATTGGTCTCAATTGCACTATGAAAAATTATATGGGCCATAGCCCACTTTCTCACTGCAAAAAGTTCCCTAGTATTTTAGAATGGGCACCTGATTCACTAGTTATGAGCAACACAGACAATGCGCTTAACGTTGCAACTGGCAAAAGAGGCAGTGAATTAATTAATAATGGGAAAGGTGTGCTTGTAAAGCTCACATTAGATACATCTAAAGTAGACTAAAAGCTATGAACGTCAGAGATGATGGATGGGTAGCCACTTCACTGTTCTTCACTTGCAGGTAGCAACTAGAATTAAGAGACCAGAGGCATCCCTAAGTGCTGCAAGACAAATGAGCCCTAAAACAGTCAACAGAAAGCCCTGCATCATCTGAATAGAAGAAACTGTAAGAGAATAAAGGCAGAAAAATCCTATGCAAACGATCACATAGAAAAATAAAGCCTTTCTTGGAGGTAAATAAAGGTCACCCTAGGGGAGACTCAAATCTACTTCTGATCCATTTTATTTATTTAAGGTAATGAATATACCACATTTCCACAGTTTCTTGAAGTGGTGCCCAAAACACTTATCTGCAGCCCCTCAATCACAGCTTCTTGGAGAAGCAAACAGCAATATAAGGTCAACAATAAAATTCTTACTACAAACAATATAAAATTTATTTCATCAATAAAGATAAATTTTAAATTCTATTAAAATCCAACAATTGATAAAACAGCAGTCATGAAAACCAATGAAGCAAGACAAAAATACAGTAGTTATTGCATATCAAGAACTGGCTTTTTCCCCCCCAGGATGCCATCAAAAAAGGCAGTTTGTCTTACATTCACATACATGTTGCAGTTATGTCCCCAAATTTTTTTTTCTTTGATGTGTATCTTTTTTTAGGGGAAGTCATCTTACATTCTGGTTTGCCTTCCTTTCGAGTAATTACAATATATTAACACAGAGTTCAAGAGAAAAAACCACCACCACACTCTATTACTTTAAATACCTTGTTAAGTAAATATGCTTCCAAGTGGGGCCTGAAACTAATAGATCAGGCACCAAGCAAAGTCCTGAAGAGACAACATTCCATAGATGTGGAGCCACCATGCAAAAGGCCCTCTCTCTCTGGCTGCACCCATCTTCCTTCAGAACACAGAGACGCAAAAAGTAGGGCCTCACTGAACAAACTAGGATGACGCCAGGTAACACATTATATAAAAATCATGTCACGCAATAAAAACAAACCATATAATAACAAAACAAAATGACAGGGGGGGAAATCAGCATAAGACAGCATAAAACAACAGCCACTGAATACTAAATTTAAATCCGCAGTAAAAAGGTTCAACTGAGAAACTTGGTCCTGAGGATGGTTCTCTTCCTGTAGAACAGCAATTGTTTAAAACCGGAATGTGGTGAAATTCTGTGTGCAAGTTCTCCCAATGGCATTTTTAGGACCAGACTTCACTAAGGTACAATTGTTCACCTATTGCAATTGTACCAAAAGCAAAACTAGTGATATTTCATATTAGCCCCTTACCCCCATGCAAAAATAAATTAATAATAATAATTTATATAAAACATAAAATGTCTGGCCAAGTAAAACCCTTATCTTTACCACCACCCCATCAACATCTTCACAGGTAGATGCTGCATTTTTTCTAGAGTAAGCTCTGCTCTAGCTTACTCTACCACCTAAATCTGCCAGTTCAAAACAAGAGAAAATTGACCTAGATTGATATCTAGCTGCCTAGTTATGTCAGTATTTTGCAGGAGTGATGCAACTGAAATCATTTTGCATAAAGCAGAAGGGAAAGCTGTCAAAGAAGGGGAGACAGGTAGGAAAGTTATAAACAGTTCAACAGAGTTCAATAATGATTTCAGTGGACTGGCAGACTGTAAGTCTTATTTAGCTGTTTGCCCCAAAATTAACAGCCACTGAGTAGAATTCATTCTTCTGCTGACCAAACATGATTGCTCAATCAGTTCAGAAAACCTTTCAGATTACTGGACAGGATCACCCTCTAGAGAAGAAGCTCCAGACACCATTTTCACAACTGCCTCTAGTGTACAGCTGCTGGTTGCACCTACTTTTAATGCTGCAAGAAGAAGCTGTCTATAAACTGGTGATATGCAAAAATCTGCATGCAGACATTTTGGAAAGTGTATATAAGTTCTGAGCACATCAATGACCCACACACTGTTACTATATGCACACCCTTTCATGTGTGCTAACTTGGGTTTGGGACACTTGCTCAGAACCATAAGCAGATTTGGGGGAACAAAGTTTGAGTCCAGGGGCACCTTTAAGACCAACAAAGTTTTATTCAAGGTATGAGCTTTCATGTGCATGCACACTTCCTCAGATACAGTGAAAAGGAGCTTACCAGTCCACACACAGAGGCAGAGGTTGAGCAGTAAATTAGCATACAACATAATGAAGATATTTATCGAATCAGGAATAACACACTTGGTTCATATGGTTACCATTTAACATAATGAAGCTGTTTTAACAGATGCAAAAACCAACCAGAGATAACAAGTTAAGTACACACGGTCATCATCTGTTTGGATTCAATTCATGGGAGTTTGGGGGAGTTAAGCTCAGTGTCAGGTGGAAACACCTTCCCACTTCTACAGCCCGGCTAGCTTGGAAAACTGACACACTCACCCAGGGGTCATTTCGTAGAAAAAGAGCTAGGGGAACTCATTAGCATATGCCACACCTCCTGACATCAGGGGCCCGGCGGTAGACCTGCAAGGCCAGCGGGAGTGCAAGGAAGCCACGCCAAAGCCCTCCCTGGCCCCAGGCAGGCAGGGGTGGGGAGAGGCGGGGAGGAAGCAACTTACCCTCCCTCTTCTCCTGCCTCCTCCTGGCTGAATGAGGGCTGGAAGCGGAGCGGCCGGAAGCAGGGGGCGGGGCTTCATCATGTGCCCTGCCCCCCTGCACCTCACCCGGGGGAACTGCATTCCACTGCGTTCCCCCCCGAAATGACCTCTGCACTCACCAATTCAGAGGAGCAGGACATCTCATTTAGGGATCTTTACCTGGATAGCTGGGCAGCAAACTCAAGGTACCTCTAACAGGCTACCAGCAAGGACAAAAAAAAAACTTTTCCAAAGCAAGGTTTAGAATTAACTGAGGGAAATATAGGGACACAGGTAGTGAAAAGGTACTCAGCGATATGAACAGTGCAATCGTTGTGTTCCGAGGGACATGCATATGAAGAGTTACATGAGAGGGGAGAAAGTAAAAGAGAGCCAAGGCTCTGGCTGAGTGGGAATTCTGCACCAGGGAATGGCTAGAAGGAAAAGTGAGTGGGGGGGATTTAAAGAAGAGGAATTGAGAGTTTTTAAGAGAACGGGAGTGAACAGAGAAGGAGGTTACCTATCCTCAGTCCGCTGAGCTGGGCAGAGTATGTTGTCTGTTTAGATGATTCAGAGTAGAGGACTTAGAGCTTCCAAAGGTCCTAAGGAAATAGTAAGGAAGTCTGCGGGTTCCAGAAGAGTACAGTCGGCAGTCTACAAGCCAGCAGAGGGGTGAGACTGCAGAACTTTGGCTGGCAGTGACAGTTACAGGGGCCCGCATAAAAGAATATCAAAGATAAAATTGTAAAGTCCAGGAATTCAGGTGAGGCCAGGATAAGAATCTGTGGGTTTCCTGACTTAAACTGAGTTAGGAAGGGAAGCTCCCCAGAAAGGTAACAAAAGGTGATTGCATCTAGGCCAGAGGGGCTGAACTCATTTGTTACAAGGGCTGGATCTAACATAAATGTGACTTTGTTAGGCTGAGCCATATGTGCCATAAAACTTAAGGCCAGGTACTGGAGATATAAACTTTATAAAGGACAGCAGCTGGTATGCCCTGAGTTGGTGTGTCCTCACTGCAAGGCCCCATGGGATGGGGGTAGTGCAGAGGAAAACCCTCACGGGCGGACTGGAGAGTCAGAGGTGCAGCATTGGGCGGACACTCTCATGCTGCCTGGAGGGGGGGCAAACCCCTACCACAGCCTGCTCCCACCACCAATGCTGTGAACCTGGGCCCCATGGCAAAACATTGAAGTGGCTAGGTGTTGTGAACTAACCCCCAGCCTGTGGAAGCGGGGCTGTGGTGGCCCAGGTCTGAGGCCACATGCACAGTGGGACCCAGGCCAAATAAAGCCCAATAAGCTGGAGTTGGCCATGTGGCAGTGGGCACCTCCAGCCAAGGCTGCCGGGCGATCCATGGTGGGGCAATGTTGGGGGTTCAAGCCAGAGATCATCGGCAAGCTGCACCACTCCCATGCAGTGGCAGCTTCCCCAGGCCAAAAGCTGCACCTGTGGGGCAGAGGCCCCCGGCCACCCAGCAATTAGTATAACCAGAGATTGCTGGCACCGCCACCCCACAAGGCAGCTGCCACCTATGGCTTGAGGCCACTGGGTAGCCATGGGAGAGGGAGGCCCAGTCACCAAGTCACATGCTTGGTGGCAGGACTAGGCCCCTGACATGTAGAAGATACTGCCAAAGAACATCCCCCCATGGGCCAAAGCACAGCCGCACAATCCCTTCCAGGATATGGTGGCGGCGCTGGCTGCCAGCAGGCCCCAGCAAAGGATCGTCTGCACACACACCCCCCATGCAAATGCCAATCCCTACAGCCATTTGGGACATCCCTGGAGCTGCAGGCCAAGCAGAGAGGTGTGTGACCTCGCGTTGAAACCCTGAGAGGGGTTCTGCTTGACTGCTGCAGACAAGGTTGTTCTGCCATGCTAAAGCCACAATCAGAGTGGCTCTGCCCACTCCCCCCCCCCAAGTAGTCTCCTGTTCGCTCCCTCACATCAATTACTCGCAGGTTGGATAAGAGTCCCAGATGGCCCAGTTCCGGCTCCCGGGCCTTATGTTTGACACCCCTGATCTAGGCAGAGTGGACAAAAGGGCCAGCAGGGTGGACGCTTCACCCATGCCTGAGTCAGTTTGGGAGGACACATTCAGACAAGGTCAGTAAAAGTAATCAAGCCCACCTGGTTACTTGATAGTAAGTAGATTTTGTACTCAGGACAACTGCCCCTTGCTGATGAAATTTCATTGGTAGATCTAGGTGGTTGCCTGGCTTTGCAAGCCCCCATGGCAATGGGTAGGCATGCAGAAGTAGCATCAGTGAATCAGTCTCCTGCCTAAAGTTTTGGCCACTCGTTAGCATAGCCTGAGAAGCACCTCTACCTCACCTTATCCAAAGCAAGGCATTCTTATCTCCTAAAAGGGCTGCCAAAGTGAATTTAGCCAAGATGGAATCAGAGCAGACAGCATACATCTTGCAAGGGGGTCCCTCTTAACAACACTATTTCATCTGCATGCAGCACTAGCAGCCAGGATAAGCAGTGGCAACCCCTTCCAGGAAGAGCCATGTGACTCAACCCTGGGAGATATTCTTTCCTAAATCTCAGGAAGGAGGAGAGAGCTTCCCCCCTTGAAGAAGCTGCCTATTCACAATACGGATTTAAGTCCATCCCAGACAATAACAAGGTACCCAGCCCTAAGCTCATCTGCTCCAAGGCGGTGTTTTAACTAGCTGGAAAAGTAGTGTGTTGCATTTACCTTTTCCCCATCACTGCTGTCCACCGCATCTTAGCTCATAAAAGCCAAGAAACAGGTGAGATGGTTTGCTAAATTATTGATGCCACACAGCCTGCTGTTCAACTGTTCTGAGTAACTGAGGCACTCTTATCCAATCAAAACGGATCAAATATCAAAAAAGGTTCAAAGTGAACACAGCATTCTTCCACACAACTGAACCTGCTCTTTATGTTTTCAAGCAACACTACAGCACATATGTTTATACTAGTATTGGTTAGATTGAGATACTTCATTTGTGCTATGCTGGCAACACTGTGTATATCCAATTCTGAGACAGTTTGTTTAAAGCAAGATTAAGTTAACTTTCACAACTGCCACTACTACTTCTCCCCATCTTTTTTTAAAAGAACCCAAAACTTAAGGGACTTTACTAAAAATTCTAAGCCTAGGTTTTGCATTTTCAAGGAAAATCCTCAGGTGTTCAAAATGTTTTTAAAAACTGTGATGAATATTACCTTTGATGCCAAACAAAGGGTTTAAATACTCCCAGTTCACTCTTACCCTGTTTAGAGAACATTTTCTTCATGCTCTAAGTTTAACTCAAGGATCTCAGCAGAGAAACTGCAACCTAACTAGTACACATTTGCATACAAAAGTACTTTGCTTGCAATGGTTTATTGAAGGCATAATGTTCCCAATCTCTTAACAATGGAGACAGGGAATCTACTGTAGAATCACGTAATTTGCCTTTAGGTACCAACCTTCACCACTTTCTTCTTTCAGAACCAACCCATGGAATACTATTGCATCTGCACTGAATGAGGTATGTTAAAACTAGAATTTGCAACCAGAGTTAGAAGCAGATTTGCACACTCACATTTCAGGCTAACCATGGTTGGTCTAAAGAGAAAAAGGAGAGGGAGGGAGGTTGTGTGAAAAGCGGGGGCAACTCCACAACCATAATTTTCCACCCATGGTAAGGGGACTGGGAACATAATACCTATCCTAAGCCTAAAACCTGAATCAAAAGAGTACTCACTTTTAAATTTTATTCTACTATGCTCTATTATGGAGGAAAAGAGACATACTTGTGTTGCAAAGTCCAAAGACATTAATTTCACTTGAAGGTAGACAAATGCAGATATGTCTCCAACAAGACTCTATCCAAAACAAATGATGCTGCCAAGGTCATTACTAGACTTGGGGTCAGAAAAAATGGAACAGATGAACAAGGTCTTGAAGATTTACTGCCAGATTCAAAGGGGGACGTTGTTGTTGAACTCATTCTCACCTCTTTTCCTTTATGTTCTTTTTAAAAAGAGACAAAAAAGACCATGGGAGTAGCTTTTGCTAATTACATCTTAGCAATCACCCTCATACGTGATTTTAGGTGCATGGAATAAAATGCACCATCGATATTAAGGACTAGGGCAGGCGTTACATAAGCAGCACCATTCAAAGGACAGCCAGACTCTAAAAAACACAGCAAAGATACCGCGGTTATATCAATAAACTTCCATAAATGACCCAGTAATGTGTTCGTCTCCTAGCTTTGCTTCACATATTATGAAATTTCCTGTCATGCAACATGTTGAAAGTATAGGGGGAAAGAACACAGAAAAAAAATGAAAACTAAACTATGAAAACAAGTAACTTGTTCATTTGTTCCTATGAAGCCTTAATATGAGGCTCTGGATAGAGGAGAAAGAAAATACTGTGGCCCGGATTAAAACATATATATTATGTTGAAATATATCAGGGTAGCTCTTTAGATTGTTACTTATATGTTTGTGGGACATGTGAAACTTTGTGTTATTTACCTATGATTTTATATTAGCACAGGTCTCATAAAAAGCATTTACATCAGATAACTGCTCTGGATAATGCAGATTCTAAAATCATGTACAAATTAAAAAATTTAAAAACTGGGGGGATGCTATGGAGTGATCTGTATGGACTGATGTAGTATTCTAATCAATAAAAGTACCCTTTAAAAACAACAACAAAATTATTGCCTAAAGTAAATGAATTTGCTTTTTGCTCCACTTTGTAGAGACTTTTCTTCAAACAAAACACATGGTGAAGTGTAATACTCTTGGGTCTCTTAGGCATCTCAGTAGTTTTCTATCAGTCATGGTATCCTTCCAGACCATTTGCCTGGCACAGAAGATGGAGACACCACGGGTCAGATTGTTTCACTCCTACTGAGCAGACAGCTTCCAGGAAGTGGTACTGGGAAACTTTTCCTCTACTCCATGATACATTATGGAGTACGACAGGACCTCTCTTATTTTCCCCATGCCATTTAATATCTAAACGAAACCAGTGGATTAGGTTGTCTGGAGATCTGGAATCTATTTCTCTTTCCCCTCTGATTGATGGGTGGGTGTGAATATTCTAAATCTGTTAATGGACTGAATCTCAATCTAGAAGTGATATAGTTTGTGCATTCTGTTATAGATAGGGTTTAAGGACCAGATTCACAGCTCTGGGGTGCTATTAGACACAGGTCTGTCTTCAGATAGCAACTGTGTCCATCATCTTGAGCTGGTGTACAAGCTACCAATGTTGCTAGTTATTCATGCACTTATATCATCTACACTGAACTACTACAATATATTAGACATGCAAGGGCCTTTGAAGGCCACCGAAAAAAGCTTAAATGGGTATAGAATGCAGTGGCCAGATATGTAACCCACCAGACTGAATGTATCTTGGATCCTTATTTGTTTCTGAGCAAGATTTACACAGCTTGTTCTGCACTATAAAATCGTGAACAACTTGCGAAAAGAATATTTGAAAGACCATCTTTTCACATATGAACCTGGCCACTTATTAAGAACTAATCTGGCACCCCCACTTTCAAGTACCTAGGCAGCAGTGACTGGGAACAGGAGGACTTTTTCTACGGTGGCACCCAAATTACAGTACACCTTTCCCCAAAGAGATATGTCTGGCACTATTTATTGTACAGATGGCAAATTAAAATGGTTTTATTTTTTCCAGGTTTCCAGAAAGTATATCTATCTTGTTCTACTATTGTTTTATCTTTATCATTTCTAAGATGTTATTTTGGAATTTACTGTCATTTCATTGTTGTTGTAAACTCGGGGTGTGTGTGTGACAGAAATTAAATTAAGTCCAATCAGCCTTTCATGTTCTCAAATAGAAAAGGCCTAACTGGAAATTATGGGCACACAGACACATGACCAACATGCACAGAGTCACCTCTGGCATAACAAAAATAAAAACCTTCTCCTCATTCAAGCGAGATTGTAGTACTTTGGTACTCCTTACCTCTAAGCTATGCTATACCCTGGAAGGTGACTAAAAGAGAGGCCCCCAAAACAAACACCCCTCAAGTACAGAAATTTAGGCTAAAGATTTCAATACCTGGGCTGAAAATCCACAGCTGCACCAATGCCTTCTGCCCACCTTGCCAGGAATCAACTTAAACTCCCCACCATACATCTTTTATTAAATTATTATTTCTCC
Organism: Gekko japonicus; assembly: GCF_001447785.1. Lineage (NCBI taxonomy): Eukaryota > Metazoa > Chordata > Lepidosauria > Squamata > Gekkonidae > Gekko > Gekko japonicus. The sequence goes on from NW_015172007.1 coordinate 1,758,009, forward strand.
TCACACAGTTCTGAAAAAGCCCAAAAGACCAGGCACTCATGCCCCTTCCCCCTGCCAGAGGCACTCAGGCCATCCCCACCTACAAATGCCTCAATTCAGAAATCTCCATTTGATTCCAAGAGGTTTCAGATGTTCTTGAAGAAATGTTGCAAGACAATGGGCAGTCACACTGTGTGGCGGGGGGTTGGCACACCTTAGGGTGCCCTGAGTTGGGGTGCGGGGGGGGGGGGGCGGGGGAAAAGACTTCTGGGCGCGCGGGGGGGGGGGGGGGGGGGGGGGAGCAAAGATAAAGAAGGAGTACAAGGAGAAGGAGCAGCAGGTCAGCTGCAGAGATGAGGGTGGGTTGGAACAGGCCCACAGTGGTTGCCAGAAAGGACACCTTCTTGTGAGCACTAACCAGTTTGAACAACTGGTTTAAAGGGCTATTAAGGCAGTTTAAAAGGCAACTCGGGAGTAGGATAAGAGTCAGGAAGTAGATGAGGCTGGAACCAAAGTCAGAAGAAGCAAACGGTGAAGGAAGGTGCTAATACAGTAGCCTGGAAATAGATTGACAGGCAAGCCCCAGAGGCTTCAGTACCCCACAGGTCCAGACCAAAGGAAAAGACATTCCTGATTGGACAGAAGAGATTCACCACAGGCTGCTCCATCAGGGATAGTGGAGGGGGAGCTCTCTCAGGGTCTGAGCCTGAAGCAAGTATGCAGTGACCAGAGGTGGAATAAGAAAGATTGTGAAAAGTTCAGTCCCTCAGAAGCAGATGTGGAGACTAGCCCAAGTCAAGCAAGAAAAGGGACACAGACTGTTAATAAAAGTAAGACTCCTTGCTCCAGCCTGGCCACTAGGCTGATGAACATTTAAGAGCAGTACTGAATTAAGAGACTCACTTACTTCACCTAGCATTGCTGTGACCAAAGGAGCATGGGTTCTCACACAAGGGGACAGGCCTCTGACCCAGTAAGATTCACAGGTCTTCTTGTAATGTTCAACAAAGAACTGGCTGTGTACCCTTTCAAAAATTAGGGCTCCCCTTCAAAAAGCAGCTCCAACTGAACGTAAATGTGTACATCACATTGGAGTCAATGGACTTCTTCACAAGCCGCTGAAGCCAGTTAGAGTACTACCAGTTCTTTGCTAGACACAGTGAAACTTACAAAAAATAATCTATTTGCTTCCGACCAGGAAAACTTCCCCCAGTCTACATGGCTTCACAAAACGGCAAAGGCACAAGGTTCCTGGTTACAATCAAGAGCAGCACCTTGTTATCTACACAGACAAAACATTCCTTAAGGGACAGAGCTTATCATGCAAAACATACAATAGCAGAGAACTTAAAATAAATAAATGCTGCGTAATTGATCTCCAGAGGCTCCAAATTAAACAGTGGATCATTGCAGGTTCTGTGAACAAAAGGCAGTATTTTTCAAATTCTTGGAAGTCGGTGGGAAATGAAACAAGTCACTGAGGTTAAATACTGAAACGAGGCTGAAGAACTATCTTCCCTGAAGATCTACTTTTCTGCAGCTTAACTCCATTGACTTGTATGGCTTCCAGCTGTTAACAAAAAAAGAAAGAACAACTGCTCTTCATTTTTTCTTCTAGCTGCCTTTTAAAATGTACGATTATAAAAATGAGAACACCCAAAGCCTTAAATCTAGCATTATAGGTAGCTTTCATTTAGGATTATCATAGCTCTCCCTAGTCCCAAAGAATATCATTAAAAGGCCAAGCTAACAAATAAAGATTGTAATCATAAAGTCATTAACCGGGAACCTTAACATCACCTGATTTATGCCTAACCTGGCATGTTCCCAGGGCTTGGGAGAGGCAGCACCACTTAAAAACTGTTCGTCTCTAATATACACTACATTAAATTCAGAATTAGGCCATAAGAATCTGTCCATGTCACTGCATAAAAGTGCATGAAAATCTCTTTTAAGAGTCTCCAAATGGTGACCCACAGTAAACCAGCCATGTACCTCAACTGCCATTCAGAACCACCAGAAAAGAATTGTGGGCACCCATGCGTGTTGAACTCCTGGGGATAGCAGGGGGGTGGGGATGCATGTGGAAATGAAATAACAACCAATTTACCAGATACAGCTGAAATGTGAGTCCATCTGTCCTATATATTGGAAAGTGGAGTGATTTCAGATGCCAAATGACAACAGAAAGTGTGGAGAAATCAGCATTGGTAATAAGACAGGAAACCTATGTCTCAATTCAATCCAGGTGGATGCATTGTCTTCATTATCAGTTGCAATTCATCTACCCTACCACAAATTTTTGTTAGTCTTTAAGGTGCTACTGGACTCTTACTCTTTTCTGCTGCTACAGACAGGCTAACATGGCTACCTATCTTCAACTAACTTACCTTTAGACTCAAACCAAATATGACACCAGCATGTTTAAATGCAGATGTGCCCCAATCACATAAGAACAGTGGGGTGGATGTTCATCTTTAACAGAAGGATCTCCTTCTTCCTACAGCTTGACTCCCTGGTACTGGAAGTGTGCATAACTGGAAGAAGAGTACTTGGGGGAATTTTTTCAGAGAAAAAAGTGAAATTTGAGGGGGGACTTTCATATATGCAATTCTTACTTTCCTTCTTTTACTGAGTGAAATAAAACACATCATTTTTAGTTTAGGTAGCATACAAAATAGTATTATTTGGAATATTTACAGAATTAAAAGTATAGATACCTTCATTTTCTATAAAAAATATATAAGTATACCCAAACACTTGAAAAAGAATGCAAATCTGCTGCACCATATGGTAACATAGTATGTGTATCTTTAATTTTTGACATCTTAGAGGTAGGGAAAAATTAAAAGTAGGAAGTAGAAAACGAATTCTATAATGAACAAAAGAAAGTATATTTTCTAGAGACTGAGACTCTCATAAAGACACAGCAGGTAGGACTGCCAGCATGTTTGAATACCAAGCTAAATTCTAGCCCACTGAAATGGTTGAACTCTTTAAAAATGCATTACTCTGAAAAACATTATGGAATGCTAATTATTGCCAAAATAATTTCTACTTAACCAATAAAATTTTCCTGGGCCTTCCACTTGGGGATAGGGAGAGGGGGAGGCTGAGTATTCATCAGCCACAAGTTAGTTCTCCAGATGAAGATGTATCATTCCCCTTTTGATGTGACAAGGGTAAACAGAAATTTCACAGTAAGACCAAAGGATCAGGCAGGAATGGATCAACTCAATAATCCTTAACATGGTGCCATGGGTGTCCGCACACCCAATGATGTGCTTCCTAGTGCCCTCTTGCTTCTTGAATATTAGGAATAAAATCAAAAGGGCCTTAAATGAAATAGGGAAGCAAGCCAGGGAGCTTCAGAAGGGTCACAGTCATTTGCCCTTGGCTTAGCAACGGACGCATGCTTTCTTACAATTCTGGGTTTAGAAATGTCTCCCTGCAGGCATACAGGGTACAAATTATCCCCTGTTTTGAAAACTGAAGGCAAGCAGCATCTGTTCTTCAAAGTAAAGAACCAATCCTGTTTTCCCTGTTGCAAGAGATTCTTTAGAACAGCTCAAGGGGCATTGCCACCCCGTCTTCAGAGAGAACCCATTGGAAGCAGCTGCTTCTGTCATAGGAGGGTAGGTGGCCTGGAATCTCCCACCACCTTGCGGACTTTCCACCTGCTATCAGCCATTTTGTGACTACCGCCCCCCCCCCCCCCCGTGACAGCCATTTTGTCACTGGAGCCACTATCTCTTCTCTAAATTCAAAGACTGCCCTCAGCTCAACAAGGCTGAGGACCTCCAGCTCAACCACTTGCGTAGGCAGGAGAGATCAAATCCAAGTTGATACCTCTTTCTGCCAGGCATGCCCCTTCTAATATTGGAGCAGCCAACCAGCAGAGGGAAGAAAACAGTAAAAACTCACAGCAACAGAGCAAATAGCAGAGTAGATTCAACAAGAGACTTGTTCTATGGCCTGTCCATAGGGATACCATGTAAACACTACATATCCACTGTGAATCATAATACAGAGAAGAAAGGATGGGACTGCCTGGTTTACCTGCTGCACAATA
>NW_015172007.1:1762096-1799169 GCF_001447785.1 Gekko japonicus
CTGAACAATAAAGTGACACAGTTCTTTCAATTCTGCTTTCTTGCACAAGTGAAAGGAGATCAGACATAAATGGGGTGTCCAAGTATAGTGCCTACAACAGGAATCTCCAACACAGGGCCTGTGGGCACCATGGCACCTGACAACACCTTTCTTAGCAACCACTAAGAATTTTCAGGAACTGGATGGGGCCAAGTGAGGCTCTTGCCCAGAGTGGCTTCTGACTGGCCACTGGAGATCTGATTGTCTGTGCCCATTTAAATAACACTGCTTTGATGGCAACTGCCATCACAGCGTTGGTTTTATCAACTCTCACTTCTCCTTCCCACAGTATCTTTACAGTTACCTCTCTTCTCCCCTTCACTTGGATTACTTCCATTTGTGTGTATGTGTTTGTTTGTGTGTCTTTGCCTCCTGTGACAGCCATTTTGTGGTTGCGCCCACTACCCTGTGTCAGAATTCCAAAGATGCCCACAGGATCATAAAGGCTGGGAGACCCTGGCCTACAGTGTCAAAATCCAAAGAATGGTGTCTTTCAGGACTTGCTAAATAAGGTGTCTGCTTAGGCCCTTGCAACTATTTGGTAATGTTGAATAAAAGTAGACAGGTGAGGGGTAGGCTGACCATGTAGCTTATGAGGGAAGTTCCAAGTCGCCTGCACAGGAAGACCACTGACAACCAAACAAAGCCAAGCAATCAACTGCTGTCAGTGCTGCACCGGCCATTTGGCTCAGACCATTCAGCAGCAACAATGGCCACTGTCAGCTCACTAGTTGCTTTCTCCAGTGCAATGAGGGGACACTTAGCTGAGCTTACTCCTGGGCCATTTTAACTCCCCAGCTGGCCCAGAATACAGATGTCCTTCAGGGAAACTTTGAATTTGAAACACTAGGCTGACATACTACCTGATCCAGCTGCTGTTGATACATCCAGTAACCCCGAAAGCTGGGCTTATGAAACATAAATAATACATCTGTCAGTCTAATCTCCTTGGCAATGTCCACATAAATATTAGGAACCCTGCACATGTCAAGGTGGTAAAGTCTGCACAGGAATTCAAGAGAACTATTAATCTTGAGAATAACTGAGGAATCTGAGCACAGCACTATGTGGTTTCCACTGTCTTGACAGATGCTTTCGCTACTAAAAGCAGCACCTTCTATATGAGCTTCCTCAGAAGGATGGAATAAATAAACCCAAAGGCAGAATTCATCCATCTTAGAAAACTAGGACAAAATCCTAGAGCAGGAAAACTATTGGCAAAATAGTGTTGCATATTGCCTTTCTAGCCCTGACCTGAATAACCCAGGCTAGCCTGATCTTGGCAGATCTCAGAAGCTAAGCAGGATAGCCCTGGCTAGTATTTGGATGAGAGACCTCCAAGGAATACCAGGGTTATGATCAATGCCCCCTCTAAAGCTGTGGAATCTTGTGAGCAAACATTCTAGTTTGTGAGCTAGTGGCATTCAAGTTGTGAGCGAGTGATTTGGCTACTGCATAGATCCGTTTGCTCTGCAGCCATCCTTCCTGAGCCAAGGCAAAAACGTGTGAGCCGGAAGCTAAAAAACTGTGAGCTAGCTCACACTAACTCAGCTAAGATGGAACACTGGCCATGATGCAGAGGCAGGCAATGGTCAACCTCCTCTGAATGCCACAGGGTCAACGTAAGTCAGCTGTGACTCGACAGCACTTTCCATGACCAGTGCCTTTCCTGCCCTGACTTGGATAGCCCAGGCTAGCCCAATCTCGTCAGATCTCAGAAGCTAAGCAGGATCAGCCTTGGTTAGTATTTGGATGGGAGACCACCAAAGAAATCCAGGGTCACAATGCAGAGGCAGGCAAGGGCAAACCACCTCTGAATGTCTCTTCCTTTGAAAACCCTACGAGGTCACCATAAGTTTGCTACTACTTGATGGCACTTTCCACCTACAGGACCCTTCCTGGACCATTTAACATGCTGACTGCAAGAAACTGACAACTCCCATGATACCTTACTCACGCCAAGTACTATGCAGAGCTGAACCTTTATAATGCATTAGGATGCAAGGGGAGAGCAGAAGCTGCTCTTGTGACTACAGTTTTTATGTGTGTGTGTATATGTGCTTGCACCTTTAGCAAGGAGCTGGAAGAGAAGGGGAAGATGGGTGGCGCCTTTCCCCTTGCCAACATTTGCAACTTTTATGCTTATGTCCTTTAGCTAGAACTGGCCTCCTTTAACTACTGGCCTGCTCAGTCATTTCAGCAGCTCAGAGAGAAGTGTGTCCCCTTTCGGCTTTGCCTTCAGGCTGAAAAAGAAGTTAACTCTTTCCTGACTGGGCCCTTTACTTTCTTAAATACATAGATCTGCCTCCCATTAAGTTTAATTTGGCATTCAGAAACAGGCTTGGCAGGTCAGGTACCTATGGGCTTCATGGTTCTTCAAAAATCTTCAAAGGGCACAGTAAGTACTTTCTGAGATCAGTAGTTAAAAATTCATTACTAAAAAAACTGCAGCGTAGGCCTTTATACTTTCAGCACTGGCAAATAAGCAACTAAAACACTGAAAGTTGGGTTCTCTTCAGGCTCTTTGCATACTCAAGCAGAGGCAAACATTTTCTTTACCTCTGCAGGAAATTCCCCACACCCCTTAACTACATTCTTAAATTAGAGGGTACACATGTTGCCATACATACATGAATCGTCGCACTCTTGGATATTTAAAGAATTTTTACAAAGATGTACACAACTAAACAACTATTGAGTCATTTTCAGCAAAGCTGAGCGCCTTACACCTCTGTCCACAACCAAGAACTCCCATCTTCAAGATGTTCTGGCAGTGGAGTGAGAATGGACAGTATTTTAATGGACTCCTTGAATAAGGAGGGTCCAAGGGCCTTTATGCCTTTAACAAGCGGGCTAAATTTTTGCAAACTGGGCAGCGAACCCTTCCCTGACAAGAAAATGAAGCAACAAGAAAAGGGTTTACCTGCTGCCTTCCCATGTGTCAGCTATTAGTTTAAAAGGCACAGGAGCCTTGCTATTTTAAAAAAGCTGGCAACCCTGGAAAATCACACTGCCAGAAATGCCATAAGACCCCTATAGCCCATCAGACTGATTTGCTATTAGTTTTATCCCTGCACAGCTTGATAATTGGATGAGCAATTCCTAATCTTTTTGTTTTTAACTTCAGCAACCAGCCACCATTACATTCCACATGCTCAAATGGAAAAATTGACTTTAGTTGCTGCTGCAAGATTCAACAGTAATCTAGGCCACTCTGGGGGAACCACTGCACAGTAAGTTTTCCCATTATCAATCAAGTGGAGAGTCACTTCACTCTACGTCCATTATAGTAACTCTGCAAAGGTGTTTCAAATATGGAGGATGACATCTTTGCTTGCTGCAAGGAGAAAACTAATACTCAGCAAGAATATCAGGAAAGGGGGGGGATTAAGATAAACAATGAAATGTAGGTGTAACATAAGCAAAATTGTGATGAGGAAAGTTATTGCAGGAATGGACTCTGATGTAGTTACTCAGCAGAGAAGGGGCAAGGCAAATTTGGCTGCAATTTTACTTGGATCAAGACCTATGCATGGACAAGGCATTGTACGTTAATCAGCACCTAGTCCCAGAAATAGTAGGGCTGATCAAGAAGTCTTTCTACAGAAGACAACACAGTGTGTCTGCGCCAAAGAGAGCACTTTATTGGCTGTTGCTAAATGCAATCAAGCTGCTTTGTTTCCTCTCTAACCCTTGTTTGATGTACACCACAATTGTTCTGCTCTCTCTCTCACACACACCTACATTTCCAACAATAAAGATGGTCTTTACAAAAACAAGCAAATTATTAAAAGAACCCACAGAGCCACAGTGTTGATAGGCACTAAAGATTACACCTGGACAGACACATCCCCCCCCCCCATCAAAGGGTGCTTTCTTCAGTAGGTATTTCAAGGCAAGAGTGGCTTTGCTCTTCTCCAGGACCCCCGAACCTCTTTCCAGGCTTTGCTTACCTACAGCAACTCTAACGGCATCTTGCCAGCCTCTTGCACTTGCCAGACGGCTAGACAGCTTGCAAAAGACAGCAAATGGAGGGAACACTGAAATGTAGCAGTATTGATCAATGCAGGGACATCAGGGCACAAAAACATTCACCCTGCTGCAGTCAGTGGCAACTGTCTCTGGAGCCAGGATCTTTAAAGGGGAGGAGTATTTTATCCATGCATACAACTCACCACGGCAGCAGCTATCGTTTATATTACATCCTTACACGCACACAGTTTTCAGACATGTCACCCACAGCTCCGAACACTGAGCTGCGGGTGACATGTCTGAAAACTGTGTGCGTGTACATCAAGCTCTGAGAGGATACAAATTTAAATAAGCAGGGGGAGGGGGTAGAGAGAAGCACACAAAAAAGACAGCCCACCCACCCCCCGACGGCTGAGCCAGAACTGTGCACCGAAAACCTCTGATATCCCTTACTGCATCTCCTGGTCCCCGTTAAAAACCCAACACACTCAGTCTGCCCCCCCCCCCGTTTTGTTTCGGTGCACCAATGAGTGAACTTACTGCTTTGACAGGGAAGAGGCCACCAAGCCTCTACCGGGCCTCCTCCCTCCTTTCTCTCTTCCCTTTTTTAATCTACAAGAGACGACCCGGCGAGCCCGGAGTTGTGTCTGCTGCCGTTCAAAGTCGCGTCTGCAGTTCAGCGTCGCTTCCCCTCCTCCTCTTCCACCAGCAGCAGCTCCTGGCCGAGGCCGGCATGCCCTGATGCTCGCGGCTCGCTTTCTGCTTCCTGGCCGCCGCCGCCGCCACCATTGTGTGCGCGGCTCCCTGGGTCGTGATCAAATCCCTCGGGTGGCGGCACGAACGAACAAAGGGCCAGAAGCAACAGCCGGCGCTCGCAGGCTGGAATAAGCCGGTCGCGGGGAAGCATGCTCACTGCAAAGCCCTGCTCAAGGAAAACAACGTGCCGTTTCCCATCGCCACTTGCTCTCCCCACCCCGCTTCTCCCGCCCCTACAAGCCCGGCTTGCCAACTGCGCATTTGCGCCTGGCGCGCAGCAAGCGAGCACGCAAGCAGCCGGCGCCGACAGGATGGATGCAGGCGACAAAACGGGGGGAAGGAGGAGGATGGATGGGAGAAGGAAGCGGTGCCGTTCACCTTAGGACGAAGGGGGCTGCTTATGAGTCTTACACGCCATGCCTGCCCCCGCCCCCCTTTCTGTACCTGATCAAACCGCACTCCTCTTCCTGCTGGGCGCCGGAGCTGCAGTTCCGGGGGGACACAGATGGGGCCGCGGACCAAAATAAATAAATAAAAACAGAGGCGCATCCGAGCAGTCACTCAGTCATTTTAGCCAAACCTCCAGGCGCTTCCTGTTAAAAAAATGAAACGGAAAGGAAAAAAGATCCAGTTCGCAGCCGGCTAGTTACGAACAGACAGTCCGTCCCATTTCCTAGCCCCACAGATCACCCTTGAGCAAGGATTTTCGGCTCCCTTCAGCGCCCTTTCATGCTCACTGCAGTCTTCGACGCTGTTCGGGCTCGCTACCTGCCCGCTTTCATGCTCACTGCAGTCTTCGACGCTGATCGGGCTCGCTACCTGTCAGCCTTCCCTCCAACCTTTAAATCGCGTGCTGGCGCTTCTCTCATTTCCTTTCCTACAAAACAACTTGAGTTGAGGAGGTAGTTGCACAACTGACAAAGTTCCCCATTTCTGGCACCGTTTGCCTCCTCTAGCTGAATCGCCAACCCCGACCGATTCCCGAGGTCAGGATGGGAAATCGTCTGCATCTATACCTTTTGCAGACTTCGATGAGGTGGCTGGGGGTGGGGATGGAGCGGGAAGGCTTGGACCATTGCAGCCAACAGTGGAGAGCGCTGCTGGTTTTGCAGAAGTCACTAGGTTGCATAACAAAAAAAAAAGTTCTTACTAAAGGCTTGCTCTTGGTTGCCTGTACCCTTATTTAATACAGCAAACTGTGGGGCCTTCCCCCTAGCGCCCACATTTTATAATGGACCACCGGAGCAGATCTTGTTTGCTGCATATTCCTGTAGCTCTGACCAGAGGTGTCACTTAGGAAGTATCCTTGGTGTTTTCAGTCTCACAAACATCTCTCCCTCTGTGAACATTATGGAAATATTTTTAAAAAACACACTACAAGTCCTCTTAAAATGCATGCGGTTTTACCCTTGTACAAATCTGCAAAGGCTGGCTGCTTCAAAAAAAAAAAAAATTAGGATCATCAAGGTGTGGACACATAGGTAATACACTCCGGAAAATCAAGACAGGAATGGGCTGGACTAGTTATGACTATGCGTTATCACACCCTTCTCCCTCCAGCCACAACCTGTATTAGCATAATCACTGAACTGCAACCTAACTATGGACAGAGCAGAAAAGGGAACTGAGGCAGGAAGTACAACAGACAAGGGCACAGAACAAGTCTGCCTTTCCTGTTCACTGAATGTCTGCATTGGAGAGATCAGAGCACTTGGTATTTGTTTATGCTTTAGGGATTTGTGCCATTTGCTGGAACGGACATCAATGCAGTACTTCCCCATCTTCCCCGTTTAACTGACTTATGACTTATTTTTTATATCCAACTTTTCTCCCCCGTGGGAACCCAAAGCAGCTTGTCACGTTCTCCCCTCCTCCGCCTCATCCTCACATCAGCCACCTTATCAGGCAGGTAAGGCTGAGAGATTGTGATGAGCCAAAGGTCACCTGGTGAGCTTCCATGGCAGAGTGAGGACTGTAGCCCAGGTGTCTCAGGCCCCAATCACACACTCTGATCTATATGTCTCACACCGGCACAGTCGGCATAGGGCAATAAGCAGTGTCTCAGTATTTCTATTGTTTTAAAATGTATTTATAAGCTAGCTGCCCACAGAGCTACAATACATGATGTACAAATGCTTCGAGCAATTAGACCTACGCATGCAGTAAAGGAATTACCGGTAAGTGCTGCTAATAGCACACAGAGCAGAAGGTTTTTTGGCAGCAACCACCAGTGCTGAATACAGCACAGGTTGTATCTTCCTTCCAAGTTTATGTACCACTGGTCATTAAGGCGTCAGACTCTTCCTTTTAAGTTTCCCAAAACATTTTAATTTTCCCCTTCAACAATTCCTTTTTAAACCTGGCTAAACAGGTTTCTCACCCTAAAAGACAATGGCATAATTAGACATTTCAAGAGCCATGGGAGCGGTATGATCTGACTTTAGATTAAATTTTATTCCCAATAATATGAAAAGTGGCCCTCATTAACATGTATAGACACGGGGCACTCTTGTGAAACACAGCCACATCATTAAAAAGTTTTGAGCACAATGCGCACGGAGAATGAAGTGCACATGCAAAGGCATGAGGCTGAACAAACAAGAAAAGAGCCAAGGAGTGGGAAGCAAACAGAAGGCTGGGTCAACCTATTCCTTCTTTCCCTGTTTACTAGCAAGCAAAGCAGTGATTGAGACCTGTGAAACACCCACCCACATCAGCTACCATCACTGAACAGCAAAATGAAAAGAGAGACAGCAAGGAAGTAAGCACTACCTAGTTTCCCCACCCCTATTTCCCCTCCCCCCCCCATATTTCTCTTGCTGTTTCCCTGCCTCCTGTCCTTCCCATGTGACATCAAATGATTCAGATCCCACTGCTCAGGGTGCTGATTCCTGTTCCTGGCAATAGACGGCTGAGTGTTTGACGGTGGAAACTCCCAAGGGAGGAGCAGAAGGTTTTGTGTTGCCATCCACTAATGTGCAGCCTGCAGAATGGGTACCTCCAAACCTTTCCTTTCCCATAGGCAGAACAAGATCACATCCTTCAAAGATACACATTACGGTTTTAACCAAAACACATAATATGCACTGCAGATTCATGTACTAATTTCATTGTGTGTACATCAGAAAATCAGGTACTGGAGAGCTATGATTAACTGCTGGCCTCATCAGCATGCTTTCATGGGGTACATGTGGCAAAGAAAAGACGTGTGTATCTACCTTTTGTGCTATGGCGTCCTCACACCAGCACACTAAATCTTTAACACAAGCCCTGTGTGACATATGAAGCAACTGACTGAGGGTCCAGGAACAATTCTGTAGCACACACTGTTTTCTGCTGGAATACAGTCATACACCATCTCCTCCATTAAAGTGCAATGCATCTTCATGACTCAAAGGAAGCATCCAAGACCATCTTTTCAGGATGCAAAGCTTTTCATGTGCTTCTATGGGAAATACAAACACCCTAAATGAAAGATGAAAATGTCTTGATTCTCTGTCAGATCTTCAAACACTCAAAAACTACCTTGAATAGTACTTACTTGACCATTCTCCACTGCTGTATACAATACAAACAAACAAGGTAGTGATGGGGAGAAGCAGTTACTCAATGGAACCCAAAAAGGAAAACCTCACCGACAAAGGAGAATACTATGCAGGAGAATCAAATGATAAAGTGGTTTTATAAAGTATCATTGGTAAAGCCAATGACTGCAAATTGACCAATAAAAATTGTATTTAACCAGCCTCTTAGGTTTTACTCCCCCATGGTCCAGTTGTATACTCTGTACTCCAAAAAACATGCAGTGCATTCTCTCTCCTTGCAGTACATATTTTCCCAGCCATTGCAATAGGTAGGCTTCTATACATACATACAGCAGGGAAGCATTTCCAGCTATGTGCTGTGAAACCTGTGAAAATGGGCCCCAGGCTTTTGCAGTGTTACAGATTTGTACATCCTTGGTTTTTTTAAAATGGGTCACCACTAGGGTTGCCAACCTCCAGCCAGTGGCTGGAGATCTCCTGGAATTACAACTGGTCTCCAGGTGACAAAGTTTAGTTTCCCTGGAGACAATGGCTGCTTTGAAGGTGGATTGTCGTGGCAATATACCCTGCGGAGGTCCCTCTCCGAACTCCACCTCCTCAGGCTCCAACCTCAAAATCTCCAGGTATTTCCCAACCCAGCGCTGGTAACCTTAGTCACCGTACTAAGTAAATTTGGAGTTTTAGGTCAGCATACCAAAAAAACTTGGAAACTACTGCAGTAAGGAACTCATATGGTTTGTCACTATATGAGAATATGTTTTATAGATTGTCCCCACATTTCCAATAACAGAATTATTATAATACTTTTTGTCTGCTGTTCTAACTACAGCAGAGATTGGAGGACAGATCTGATCCAATAAGAAAACGACACGGAGTCCATGACTGTTTGTCTCAAGTGATTCATATTCCTTGAGAATGACTTTCCTATTATGCTTTGGAATTAATTGCACATGTAGCAGAGACTTCAAGTTCTAAGGGTGGTAGAAATGCTGCCGTCCTGTTGATGTCAACTAAACATTAAATAAAAATTACTGTTTTGAAATTACAGTTCTTGTGTTGCCTCAAAAGTCATCTGGTCTTGTGGACCTGCACAAGAAACCCTGTGTATTCCAAGTCGCTTTTATGTCTCATTTTAAATATTTGTGAGACAATGAAATGGTTCTGTTGAATTTGTTCAGTTAGCATGTGGCATATTTTCTTCAAAGTATGGAGAGCATGCTGGCCAAACATGACTGGCAGTTCTCCAGAGAAATGGGGGGGGAGGGACACATTCCATCAGCAATCACACAATCCATAGTAATTGGTGATTCACATTCCTTTCTAGCTGTTTTAAAGTGAATGTTATTTTGCATCACACCATCAATAAGACACAAAGCAAGGAATATGAGAGTGCAGATAGCACAAATGCTGAGTCATGCCCAGTTCTCTTTCAAAGTTAAAGCATAGGATTTTCACTCTTAAGATGCACGGGACTTTTGCATTAACATTTCCTTTTTCAAAAAAAAAATTTCAACTTAGGAAACAAAAGTAGACCTTCTGTTGCATGATTGCCTTTGGAATAGACCACTGTAAAATAATTGTAAATTCTTACTGAGTGGTAAACCTGTGTGTGGGCTGTACTTCAGACCACAAGAGTGGATGCACACACACATATGCATAGGGGGATGCAATGTGACTGAATGCTCATAAAGGACACAAAGAGATGCCCTGCTGCATCACATCCAGCATCCTATCTCTTACAGTGGCCAACCAGCTCTCAGGTAAACAAATGGGACACAGAGGCCATGGCCTTCTTCCAAAGCTGCTTCCTGGTATTCATAGATTTATTGCCTCTGAATGCAGAGGTTCCATTCAGTCACCAAGGCTGATGGAACTAACCTCTATGAATCTGCTGAACTCCCTTTTAAAGTCATCTACGCTTGTGGTACATCTAAAGGCAGCAAATTCTGCCAATTAATACTTGTTGAGTACTTGAATCTATTGCCCATCAACTTATTTGGGGGCTCCCAACTTCCACTACTATGGGGCATGGAAACAAAGCTCTATTCTCTATCTAGCAAATTAAACAGCACTTGTCCTAATACTGATCCATGTGAGACCTCACTGCTTACTTCCCTCCACTGCAAGAACTGTTCATTGCTCTGATGTGGATAGCCCAGGCAAGCCCAATCTCATCAGATCTCAGAAGCTAAGCAGGGCCAACCCTGGCAAGTACTTGGAAGGGCAACCTCCTCCAAGGAATACCAGGAGTGGGACGCAGAGGTAGGCAATATTAAAGCCACTTCTCTGAAACGTCCTAGCCTCACTAGGGGTTACCAGAAGTCACCATGACTTCCAGGCGCGCTCTCTCTCACACACACACATACACACACACAGAACTGTTCATTTATTCCTACTCTTTGTTTCCTGTTATTAACCAGTGTTTAATCCATATGGGGACCTGTCCTCTTACCCCATGACTGCTAAATAAACTCAAGAGTCTGTGATGAGAGACCTTGCTGAAAGCTTTTGGTAAGTGAAAGGATATAATGTTTATGATTACCAGCATCTACATGCTTCTATACCTTTCAAAGAACTAATCTGTACCCATAAACCCTTAAAATCCAGCTATCAGTGAAGAATTCTAGCCTAGTCTTTTTTATGTGCAGGGAATTATTTTGTATACAGGTGCACTTAGTCATATGAGTCTCCATATGCAGCCTGGAGTATACCGTTCAGACATGTTTATTACCTCAGTGAGTGCTGGGCATCGATGGCAACTGCTTCCGAACAACATTCATCAATTTCTTTGGAATTCCACAGGGAATCCTTAGTTCCATATAATACACTTTTCAAAGAACTTATACTGAGGTTGTACACTCTGTCCACAGTGACATCAAATGGATGGGAAGCACTATTCTAACAATGCCTTCAGTTCTTGTTTTCTTTTTTTTGATTAGGTGAAACAGAAGATCTCAAGATATATCTTCATTGTTTTAACCCTACACTAGTCAAAGTCAAACAAATGTAAAGAGTAGAATGACTCTACTGTAACAACTTTGGGCCTACTTTGGTTTTGCTCATCTAGAGTCAGTGAAAGCTATGAACCTTCCAATTTTCTTGCAGCGTCAGCATTCACTATGTGTTCCCGTGTCAACAGGGATCAATGAAAACATATTCCATGTTCTGCAGGCCTTTATGAGACTTTTCCATTTTCAGAAAATTACGCACCAAATCCTACTTCCTTTTCTTGTATAGTTAGACTGATTGACAAATTAAATGCCCAGATGGAATGGAAAGCTAGCTTGATGTTTGTTCTAAAAGTAAGCAGAATGTGGAAAGACAGACCAATTTCAACCCTACCTTATAAGATGAACAAAAGGGTCTTGTATGATTATTTAAACAGAAGATGCCAACTGAGTACTGGATCCACTTCAAGGTACTGGTATTGACCTTCAAAGCCTCGCGCGGCCTGGGGTCGACATACCTAAGGGACCGCCTCTCCCCAAAGGTGCCCTGGAGAGCCTTGCACTCTTGCCAATCAAGATCTGCTGGCTGTCCCGCAGCCTGAGGGACATCCATTTAGCCTCGACCAGGACCAGGGATTTCTTTGCCCTGGCCTGGTGGAACATGCTCCCGCATGAGATCAGGGCTCTGTGAGACCTTCTATCATTCGATAGTGCCTGTAAAATGGAGCTGTTCTGCCAAGCCTTTGGTTGAGGCAGTGGCCATCCAGTAAAAAAGTCGGCCTCCCCTGCTGAAGCCACCACTACCACGTGGCCCAGATTAAACAAGCTTAGAGTCCAGCGGCCTCACTATCAGAGACTGTACAATAACTGGTGCAATCTGTTTTTAAATTATTTGTTTCAATGTTTTAACTATTATTGCGTTTTTTGTGATGCCAATTGGCCTAATTATTGTTGTGATCTGCCCTGAGCCCGTTCATGGGGAGGGAAGAATATAAATTTGAAAAATAATAAATAAAATGTTGAGGAAGGCAGGGTCAGTTCCATTTGGCAAACAGAGAATTCTGGCCACCCTCCTCATCCATGTGTTCTTCTTTCCCCACCAGCTTGCTCACAAGCCCTCTCAGCACCTGTGTTCCCCTACACGTGGCACTGGGCAATGCATGTGGCTGGGAGCAAGGGTGGCAGGAAGACTCACAAGAGGGGAAGTGTACATGGGTGGTTAAGGGCAGCAGTGGGTCCTGTTAGAACCCCGGAAACTGCCAGCCTGGAGGAATACAATTTCAATTGTCCATTTGGAGTAAGAGCCACTAAAACTGTGCTACATTTTTAACAAAATTGTAGACACACACATATTTCCACACAATATGGGAAAGATTCCAAAAATATATATCAAAGACACTTCTGGAGGGTTGGAGTACATAAGCTATAAAGTGCTCAAAAGTTGTTAAGACTCTAATTTCTTGTATTTATATGAACAAAAACCCTTATGTTGCAATGGTGTGAAAACTATGTTTTTTATGAAGAGGCAAACCTACTTCTTACTCTATTAAATAAATGTACTACAGTTCTTGTCCAATTATTGTATACAGATACATTGATATGTCCAAATACTACCAGTAATAAGAATCTACATTTATAAGTTATACATAAACTTCCAGAGTCGGAACTTTACCTGATACAGTAGCTGAATATAATAGCAAGATTACTCCCAAATAAAATCTAGATTTATCTACAACCCAATTGGTTTTACTAGTTTGGTGTAGTGGCTAAGTGTGCAGACTCTAATCTGGGAGAGCCGGGATTGATTCCCCACTCCTCCACTTGCACCTGTTGATGTGACCTTGGGTCAGTCACAAGCTCTGGCACAGCTGTCCTTGAAAAAGAGCAGTTTGCGTCAGAGTTCTCTCAGCCCCACCCACCTCACAGGGTGTCTGTTGTGGGGAGGGGGAGGGAAAGGAATTTGTAAGCCGCTCTGAGACTCCAAGTGAAGGGCGGGGTATAAATCCAATCTCTTCTTCTTCTTCTATATAACATTAATTGAGACCCATGGTGTGTGGGGGGATCCCCTTTTCTCTTCTTTAAAATATGGTGCTATGTTTCTAGTCAGGGAAGCACTCTCCTGGGCGCCACTGATTATTATCAGTGCTGAGAGAACTGGTCTTGCACACTCCTTTGACAGGAATATCAGTAGTATTTTAACTCCTTTCAAAAGGGGGGGGGCATGGTACTTGAACTGTACAGTAAACAAAGCAAGCTCCAAACACAATCTGTGAAACTACCAGGAAGGTGTTTGCTTCATTGGGTCAGATACATAAACTCTTTGGCATTTGTGTATACAGCAGTTCAGGCTACTGATATTCAAAGCCCTTTCACTAGGTAAACAGTCGCTGGTAAAGATGTCATTCTCCAGTCAACTGATTTTCAAACAAAAGACCTTTGTGGGGAAGAGAATTGGTACACTTTGCATAGACACCACAGAATTCACTTTTCAAAGCACTCCATGTGGCAGCAAACTGTGGAGCAGCTCAGCAGGTGGATTGGGTGGTTTCTGAACACCCCTGCAGGCAGGGGTGGGAAATCTGCCATGATGTGCCAAAAAATAAAGCAGTGCACATTATCAGTGTGGAGACAGTCACCATGCTACATTTAAAGCGGCTTATGGGTGATGTCCATGTTGGTTTGGGACCGCAGAAAGCTTCATGAGAGACAGTTACTGTTACTTAAACAGGGAGAAGTGTTAGAATATGCCACTAAATAAACAGCAAGTTAAAAGCATAAGCAGTGAAAATTAGGTAAAAGATTCTCACTATCACAAGCAAATGACTGATCCTAGAGTAAGGCTGCCAGGCCGGTGCCTGCAAATTCTGGATGCTTGGGGGAGCAGACTCTGGCCAGGAGAGTGTCGCAGCTGCTCTAATATCATTTCTGGGTGATTGCCCAGACATGATGTCACAGCCCCTACAACAAGCTAGGAATTTCCCCAATATCTATGATAAAGATAACTGAAATGAGGGGAAATTCCTAGAGAATCGGTGATGTTGTAATGTCAGTTCTGGGGAAGTGATATCACAGTGTCTGCAACTCGCCCCCTCCCCCATTTTTCTCCCACTGCTCAACTGATCAAGCATGGGCAGCTGAGAACAGGGGTGGGAGTTCACCCACCTCGGGCAGGCACATGGTAACCCTATCTTGAAGAAAGCTGAAATAACTAGGTAAGGTCATGGTATTATCACTGTATACTCAACTTCAGTGTATACATGATCCACTTGACTTCTTAACTGACAAGCATTAGTGTGGCATGCAGCTCCAGCATGATTCAACATATTATCTGAAACATAGCACATACTGTTGCAACATCTGCTATACAGATGCTTGACTGCATTATCGATTAGAGTAAAAGTCCTGGGAAACTCAGAAGCAGAGCATGAGAGTGTTTTGCAATTCCTTCAGGTGTGTTTCCAACATCTCCCCAGAGGCATACCGCCCATGAATACTGAGGTTCTATTCAGCTTTCCCAGTTAGTAGCCATACATTTCCATATTATGAGTACATTAGAGATCATTTTTTTATCACTGCAAAGACACCCAATTTCTTATCCTTTTCCCTACTACCACTACTACTAGTTAACATGTGCTGGAACGCATTCAGAATCAGCAATACTGTCTTTTTTGGGTGAGTATTTGTGTGTGTGTGTGTGTGCCTGGAAGTCATAGTTGACTTCTGGCAACCCCTAGTAGGGCTTGGACGTTTCAGAGAGGTGGATTACTACTGCCGGCCTCTGCGTCCCAGCCCTGGTATTCCTTGGAGATCTCCCTTCCAAGTACTTGCCAGGATCAGCCCTGCTTAGCTTCCGAGATCTGATGAGATTGGGCTTGCCTGGGCTATCCAGGTCAGGGCAGCAATACTGTCTTTTTTATTTTTAAAAAATTATTTTTATTAAATTTTTACATAAACTACATAAAAATACAATTTGAAGATAGATGTACATAAACTACATAAAAATACAATTTGAAGCTTCAGTGAGTTATATCACCATATAGTACAAATAACAGTTAAAGTTAGTAGTTGACATGAGCAAACTCTATACAATCACACTCGCATCTCGAAACATAAGAAAGGACGTTACTAGAGCCTTAATTCAGGTACAACAAACAGTAATATTACAAAACATCTGAGACTGAGTGACCCATTTTACCGTAGCCATAGGATATCCATCACTGGAGGAATATCCTGCAAGTTGGATAGATAAGTTAGGATAGGAAACCAAACAGAAGTAAAATTGGTGTGGGTAGGACATTTATCAAATCACGTAGGATTGTCCGAAGCAATACTGTCCTTGAAGCAGCAATACAGCGATGATGACAGGACAAAAGGGATACAGCCAGTACTTATTTAATGTTGCATTGATTCCATACTGTTTTATTTACTTTATTTATTTATTCTTCACATTTCCACCCCACCCTCCCAGCTAAGGCTGCCAAGTCCCCCCGAGGGGTGGATAACCCCCCGCTTTGGAGGCCCGATTTCCGCCATCGCGGAATCGGGCCCCGGGGAGAACCCGACCCCGGCGTGCACGTCAGCCGGAGGTGACGTGATGACGCAGGGCATGCTGGGGGCGGGGCCAATCTGAGGGCAACCCGCTATGCATGCCCGGCGTCATCACGTCACCTCTGGCTGATGTGAATGTGGCGCGTGTGCGCGCTCAAGACGCCATCCGGGAGCCCCCCGCCGCGGAGAGAAATGGACTTGGGAACCCTACTCCCAGCCGGGGCCAGCTCAGGGCCATCCTTCCTGAGCGAAGACAAAAATGTGTGAGCTGGAGCCTAAAAAACTGTGAGCTAGCTCACACTAACTCAGCTTAGAGGGAACACTGGCCCTGATTTCTTCTGGGAGCTCGTTCCACCAAGATGGATCCGCCACCGAGAAGGCTCTGGCCCTGGTTGTCGACAGCCTGGCCTCCTTAAGACTCAGGAGGGCCAATAAATTCTGGACCCCTGAATGCAGTGCTCTCTGAGGAATAGGGTTGCCAAATGCATTTTGGCCGGGAGCGGGAGGCTCCCGGCCGGCGTCTAATTTGTGTGCACGCGCCACCCGGAAGTGACGTCGCACGCTGGGGGCGGGGCCATGCCATTTGAGGGGAAAACAAAGAGTTTTCCCCTCAAATGGCGTGGCCTTGCCCCCAGCGTGCGACGTCACATCCGGGTGACGCGCACGCGGGTGTGGGGTTTCCCCCAGGCTCGATTCCACGCGGGGCGGAAGTTGGGCCTTGAAAGCGGGGGGAAATCCGCCTCCCGGGGGGATTTGGGAACCCTACTGAGGAATATGTGGGGAAAGGCAGTCCCTCAGGTATGTAGGCCTCAGAACACAAAGGGCTTTAAAGGTAAAAACCAGCACCTTTAAATGAATTCGGTATACTATTTACAGCCAGTGCAATACCTTAAACACAGACTGGATGTGCTTCTAGATTGGGAGTCCCATCAACAACCTGGCCACAGCATTTTGCACCAGCTGCAGCTTCCGAATTTGAGAGAAGGGCAGCCCCATGTAGAGAGCATTACAGTAGTCCAGTCTCGAGATGACCATTGCATGGATCACTGTTGCCAAGTCGTTGCATTTGAGGAAGGGAACCAACTGCCTGATCAGCCGAATATGATAAAAGGCTGACTTGGCAATGGCTGCTACCTGGGCCTCCATTGTTAAGGAGGCATCCAGGAGCTCTCCCAAACGCCTAACCTCCAGCGCTGGCACCAAAGGTGTCCCATCGAAGCTTGGGAGTGGGATCCATACCCTCAGACTGCCCCGACTCAGGCAAAGGACCTCCGTCCTTGTCGGATTCAATTTCAGCCAGTTCAGCCTAAGCCAACCAGCCATGGCCTGTAGCAGTTCATTTAACTCTTTTGCTTGTAAACAGGAGAATTACATATGTTTCACTCTGGCCTGGAACTTACATTTCATTCCTTGTGCTGGAGAATCATGGGGGTGCTAACGGGACCTGATGGTAGGATCCAATACTATGAGTATGAAATTAATGGGACCCAAAAGTATTTAGCTTTGGCTGGATTACCATTTCTAAAAACAATGGGCTAGGCCAGTGCTCACAAGCTGCATCTTTTAAATTCAAATTTCTTTACACCAGCAAAAAGCTTCTTTCCTTTGTTTTCTCTATAAAATTTATAATTTTTATATAAAATGGAAAGGAGGAGTTCATATTTTTCTGGATCATAGCCATGAAGGTTTCTAATGTATAGTTCTAAACATTCATTAGATTAAACATAAAGTCTAGATCCCTTGTGAATATTTTATGAAAACAATTGGGAACATGTGACGAAAGTGTTCCTAGTCACATGGATTGACTTAGTAGTAAACAGGCTTCAAAACATGTTCTATTTTTTTAAGTCAGTAATCTGACTTAGAACATTATATTTCAGCTAAGAAAAAATAATCTCTATCCTACCTTTTCTGCAAAAAGTATAACAAAACAATTAAAAAATCAATGGTGTTAGGGGGAAAAATATTAAGAACATTCACCACAGTCAACATGTCCTTGGATATTTTCATGAAATAACCTAATAAAGGGGGAAACTGTTCAATTTGCAGCAAAGCAGATTCCCACAAATACAACTGGCACTTTTTGCTTTCTTGTTTTAACAACTTATCTGTTCAATTGTTTAGCATATGGTAATATTTCACACCTTAAATGTTTATTATTGAATTATTGAAACAAATTTTCAGAAACATGCATATACAGTTCATTTCCAAAGTCTGCCAGGCACTTTTTTTTTAAATTTTAGACATTATGAGTTGGATACAAAGGTTATTTCTGCTTAAAGAAGGCACTACTCCCAGTAGAACAGAACTTCCCTCCTCCTTCTCACACTAACCTCCCTGAAATTCTGTTCCTGGGGGGCAAGGCACTAGGGTTGCCAAGTCCCCCCTGGCCACCAGCAGGGGATGAGGGGGTAGGGGTTGCAACATCTAATCTGGAAAATGCCTGGAAATTTGGGGGTGGAGCCTAGGGAGGACAGGGACCTCAGTGGGGTACAATGACATAGAGTCCACCCTCTAAAGCATACATTTTCTCCAGCGGAATGGATCTCTGTAATCTGGAGATAAACTGTAATTCCAGGGGATCCCCATGTCCTACCGGAGGCTGGCACACAGGGCACACTGAGGAACAATATGACAGGTAAATA
The DNA here is from genome assembly GCF_001447785.1 of Gekko japonicus. Lineage (NCBI taxonomy): Eukaryota > Metazoa > Chordata > Lepidosauria > Squamata > Gekkonidae > Gekko > Gekko japonicus. Next base: position 1,780,550 of record NW_015172007.1, read on the forward strand.
GTGGCTAAGCAGTCAGTGTGGGCAATCTGTGAAAATCACCTCCCCTTCCACTGGTAGAAAATGACCCATAGAGCTAACCCCATGAATTAGACAAACACATACAAACAGTAAATCTCCATTCATGAGAACAGTTATGCTCAGATGCTAATGAGGGGTAAGAATTTTTAAGAAGTTACACTAAAGTAAACCTTGCAAGCAAGGTTTATATCAACATATGACCACTTACTACTGCTTCTGTTCACATAAGTGAAATCCAGGCTGTCATCACTGATGGACTAAAGTAAAAACAGAGTATAATAACATGAAATTCTTTTAGATAAACACAGCATTATGTGGATTTCGATAAAAGCTAGTGAAACAAAACACATCACAAGGATTTCTTCCTTTAAAAAAAACAAGCAAATAAACTGGAATAGATTAAGGCCATTAGAAAACAAAAAACCAGGCATTCTAAATGTAACTGGATTTCAAATTCTGCATTCATCTTACTGTATCCCATAAAAGCTTAGTAAGCTACAGACAGTCTGCTAGTCTTGAATGAACCACAACACTCCTCTTTGTAACTGGGTTTATGGGAGAACTCAAAGGCAGTAACGCCCCACACTTTCCTTTTGTTATGACTTAAGGTCCTGTATAATCATGCCCATACTACATGAAAGTCAGGCACAATGAGTCCCTACAGAATCCCTAATTATATGTCATTCTTGGATTATGAAAAAATAGAGAATACATTTACAGTATGATCCTAACTGGAATCAGTTGTGCTAATTTCAATGGGGTGTATTTATCAGTACATTAAAGATACCCCGTCTGCTTCTGTCCCAATCTTAGTTCCTAGATTGAAATACAAAGAACAGCATATTTATGTATTAAGTTTTTATCTAGCACTTCCTTCAAAGATTTCCCCACCCTCTTTTTATCCTTGGGCTGGCAAGTCCCCCCGGGGGGCGGATTTCCCCCCGCTTTGGAGGCCCGATTTCTGCCCCCGCGGAATCAGGCCCCGGGGGAAACCCCGCCCCCCATGCACCTCACAGGGAAGTGATGTCATGACGCCGGGCACGCTGGGGGCGGGGCCACATCCATTTGAGGGGAAAACATAGAGTTTTCCCCTCAAATGGCTGTGGCCCCGCCCCCAGTGTGCCCGGCGTCATGATGTCACTTCCCTGTGACGTGCATGTGGCGCGCACTGCGCACGCACACACGCTCCGGCAGCCACCCCAGAATCCCCCGCCAGCGAGGTAAGTCTGATTTGGCAACCCTATTTTATCCTGAGAGAATTGGTAGGTTCCCACAGTTAGGGAAGAGGATTTGACACAGATCTCCCACAGCCTTCTCCGACAATCTTACCACAATATGAACATTTCATGCCAGTGATACCACTCAGTTGCTCAGGAGCAACCTGCGGCTCTTCTGAGCACTCTTCCCCAAAGTGGTACCTGCCCCATGTTTCAGGAAAGTAAGCAAGGCCCTTGCTTATTGGGGCTGGTGGTTGGAAAGTGGTTCCCACCTCAAAACAGCTGGCCGCAGAGAAGAGAGTAAAATCACGACTATGGCAGCCATCTGGGAAAAGAGCAAGCTGGCCACAGTGGGGTGGCAGGGGCTTTATTTCCCTTTCTGCACGGCCAGCTTGCTCTCCCCTGAGCTCCTTGGCAATCTCACTCCTTCACCTGAGCTGCTGTGCCTTATTGCTTAGGAGAAGTGAGAAGGCAGAGTGGAAAGCCCTTCCCCTCACTCAAAATACACAAGGGCTAGGTAAAGCTCCAACAGTAGTGGGGAAAGACAACGCTACATGCTCAGAAGTGTTAAGGTTGTTGTTAATACTTATTTTTGTTGTCGTTCAGTTGCACAGTCGAGTCAGACTCTTCGCGACCCCATGGACCAGATCACACCAGGCCTTCCGGTCTTCCGCCGTCCTCTGAAGTTTGCTCAATTTCATGTTCGTTGCATCTATGACACTGTCTAACCATCTCATCCTTTGCCGTCCTCGTCTTCTTTGACCTTCAATCTTTCCCAGCATCAGGGTCTTCTCCAGAGAGTGCTCCCTTCTTATTTGGTGGCCAAAGTAGTTGAGCTTCAGTTTCATTATCTGACCTTCTAGGGAACAGTCAGGGTTGATTTCTTTTAGGATTGACTGATTTGATCTTCTTGCAGTCCAAGGGACTCTCAAGAGTCTTCTCCAGCACCATAGTTCAAAAGAATCTTTTCTTCGGCACTCGGCCTTCCTTATAGTCTAACTCTCGCAGCCATACATGACTACTGGGAATACCATTGCTTTGAACATGCGGACTTTTGTTGGCAGGGTGATGTCTCTACTTTTTATCATGCTGTTTAGGTTCGCCATCGCTTTCCTCCCAAGGAGCAGGCAGGCGTCTTTTAATTTCATGGCTGCAGTCACAGTCTGCGGTGATCTGGGATCCCAGGAACGTGAAGTCTGTCACTACTTCCACGACTTCCCCTTCTATTTGCCAAGGAGTGATGGGGCCGGATGCCATGATCTTAGTTTTTTTGATGTTGAGCTTCAAGCCCACTTTTGCGCTCTCCTCTTTTACCCTGAGCAAGAGGCTCTTGAGGTCCTCTTCACTTTCTGCCATCAGAGTGGTATCGTCTGCATATCTGAGGTTGTTGATCTTTTCCCCAGCAATCTTAATTCCCGCTTGTGATTCATCCAGGCCAGCATTTCGCATGATGTACTCTGCATATATATTAAATAAGCAAGGCGACAATATACATCCTTGTCGTACTCCTTTTCCTATGCTGAACCAATCAGTTGTTCCATATCCGGTTCTAACTGTCGCTTCTTGGCCCTTATACAGGTTTCTCAAGAGACATGTGAGGTGGTCTGGTACTCCCATCTCTTTAAGGCCCTGCCATAGTTTGTTGTGATCCACACAGTCAAAAGCTTTAGCATAGTCAATGAAGCAGAAGTAGATATTTTTCTGGTACTCTCTTGCTTTCTCCATAATCCAGCGAATGTTGGCAATTTGATCTCTAGTTCCTCTACCTCTTCGAAACCCAGCTTGTACTTCTGGCAGTTCTCTATCCACGTACTGTTGAAGCCTAGCTTGTAGGATCTTGAGCATGACCTTGCTAGCGTGTGATATGAGTGCAATTGTGCGATAGTTTGAACATTCCTTGGCATTGCCCTTCTTTGGGATTGGAATGTATACTGACCTTTTCCAATCCTGTGGCCACTGTTGCGTTATCCAAATTTGCTGGCAAATGGAGTGCAGCACTTTAACAGCATCATCTTCTAAGACTTTGAATAGCTCAACTGGAATACCATCACCTCCACTAGCTTTGTTGTTAGCAATGCTTTCTAAGGCCCATTTAACTTCACATTCCAGGATGTCTGGCTCGAGGTCAGTGATTATACCGTCGTGGTTGTCAAGGACATCGAGGTCTTTCTTGTATAGTTCTTCTGTGTATTCTTGCCATCTTTTCCTAATCTCTTCTGCTTCTGTTAGGTCCCTACCGTTTTTGTCCTTTATCATGGCCAGCTTTGCATGGAACGCTCCCTTGATTTCTCCAATTTTCTTGAAGAGATCTCTAGTCCTTCCCATTCTATTGTTTTCTTCTATTACTTTGCACTGTTCATTCAGGAAGGCCTCCTTATCTCTCCTTGCTGTTCTCTGGAAATCTGCGTTCAGTTGGGTAAATCTTTCCTTTTCGCCTTTGCCTTTCGCTTTCCTTCTTTCCTCTGCTATTTGTAAAGCCTCATCAGAAAGCCACTTTGCTTTCTTACATTTCTTTTTCTTTGGGATGGTGGTGATTGCTGCCTCCTGTACGATGTCACGAACCTCTGTCCATAGTTCTTCAGGCACTCTATCTATCAAATCCAGACCCTTGAATCTATTCTTCACCTCTACTGTATATTCATCAGGGATGTGATCTAGGTCAAACCTGAATGGCCTCATGGTTTTCCCGATTTTCTTCAGTTTAAGTCTGAATTTTGCAATGAGTAGCTCATGATCTGAACCACAGTCAGCTCCAGGTCTTGTTTTTACTGACTGGATAGCATAGACTTGGATTACTGTGATGCTGAATGGTTTGCCTTGGAATCAGACCGAAATCATTCTGTCATTTTTGAGATTGTATCCCAGTACTGACTTTTGCACTCTCTTGTTGAGTATAAAGGCCACACCATTTTTTCTACGAGATTCCTGGCCACAGTAGTAGATATAACGGTCTTTTGAGTTAAATTTGCCCATTCCTGTCCACTTTAGTTCACTGATTCCTAAGATATCGATGTTCAGTCTTGCCATCTCATTTTTGACCACGTCAAGCTTACCTTGATTCATAGATCTGACATTCCAGGTTCCTATGCAGTATTGTTCTTTACAGCATCGGACTTTCCTTTCACCATCAGACACATCCACAACTGAGCGTCCTTTCGGCTTCGGCTCAGCAGCTTCACTCTTTCTGGGGTTACTTGTACTTGCCCTCTGCTCTTCCCCAGTAGCATATTGGACACCTTCTGACCTGAGGGGATCATCTTCCGGCGTCATATCTTTTAGCCTTTTGATACTGTCCATGGGGTTTTCTTGGCAAAAATACTGGAGTGGGTTGCCATTTCCTTCTCCAGGGGATCACGCTTGGTCTGAGTTCTCTGCTGTGGCCTGTCCATCTTGGGTGGCCCTCCACGGCATAGCCCACAGCATCATCGAACCATGCAAGCCCCCTCGCCACGACAAGGCAGTGATCCATGAGGGGGGTTAATAGTTATACCTTGTATTATTGTAGGTATATGTTTCGTGAGTTGGTCCACACAGCAAACAGTAGTCATGTGGCTGTTCTGGCTGATGGCAATTGCAAACGTGGCTATCCACAAGCTACAGAGTGTTTTATGTTAATCACAAAGTCTGTGTTTGGTTGTTACCAAAGGGGGGGAGGGATGAAATACTACAACATACTGCAAAAGCCTATTATACTATACTATTTTCTCATTATCAAAGTTACAGTGCAGCCATTAAGCAACAAGATTTGGATCAGGGCGCATTCTCAAAGAAACACAGCATGGCTTTCACAGTCTCTCTCTCTCTCGGCTCCTGTGGCAGAATGGGCCTGTTCTGGCCTCCAAGGCCCTATTCCACCCTGCCCCCCCCCCCGGTTTTCCCAACACCTGGAGAGGCTTTTCTTTCTCTCTTGGGTAACCAGCCACCACTACCTGACCTTTGTAAGGAATTGCCCATGGGAAGGGTCAGGACTCCCAGTTTCCCTTCCCTTGCCTCTGTGTCTCCTGCTGCCCAGCACCTGATCACCATGGGGACAGTTTACTGCCTTGTGCACCACTGGAGGAATAGCCCCTTGCTGCCTGCTTCCCCCCTGGCCCTCCTTTTAAAATAGCATGTCCAAGACAGTGGAGGTCTATGTGGTACAGAGAACCACTACCAGTATCCAAAAATATAAAGTATTTATAAAAAAGAAAATGTTCACAAGCATACTTTTAGCCCAGCACCAGACTGAGCAAGGGATTCAAAAGAAATAGGTAAAACACAATTCCTCTGTTCCTCTCTCTATACATGCCCTATCGAATTTTAAAAATTTAGGACAGATTCCTTAGCGTATGATGTTATAGATCTCTACAGAGTTACATTTACCTTGAAGTTCCTCCAGCTCTTCAAAGACAGCACATGGTTAAATGGCTGCCTCCTCCAGACCTCAGTTAAGAGTTCTATCTGTTCTGATGGACTCAACACCAAAGAGAACCTCCTCCTTGCTCCCAGGAGTTTTATCTTCTCCCTTTCCCCTCCCACTGACCGGTCAGGCCAGGTCAAGGAAGCTTATTCTGACATCTCCAGAAATTTCCTTCCTAAAGTCTTTCCAAATCTCTGTTCTCTCTTTGGAGAAGGGGGAGAGTTTGGCCCAACCACCATCTCTCCTGCTAGATCTATTAGCATTTGTATGAAGGTGGGCTGAGGTACATCTGGAAAGGAATTGAACTGACCTCTCCCCCTTCCTGCCTGCTCAGAGAAGGGGGGAAAAAACTTTTAAAACTCAAGGGTGAAGGTTTTGCTCACTTCAAACCTCCAAAGAAAAAATGCATTTCTTCACAGCTCTCAAAATACTTTTTGGACAATTTTTATCACTAACACTGCCAACTGCATCTTTCAGTTGTTTAGTTCCTCATTGTTATGGAGGTAATACTAGTGAGACCCAGTGTGGGACAGTCAATAGTGAAGGATGAGGACCTGGGAGACACAGGTTCCAATGCTCACTCTGCCATAAAGTATTCCTGTGACTTTGGATCAGCCACACTCTCAGCCTAACCTCTCTCAGGGTGAGCAGAGAGCAAAATAACAGTGAGGGATAGAATTATGTATGCCTCCCCTGAGCTCCTTGCAGGAAGAGCAGAATTAACAATCCAGTCATTGTGATAAGCAAATACTAAACCTCTGGAAACATTGATTAATGGTTTTTTAATGAAACAAGTAAATGGAAGAGAGGAGAATGATGCAAGCCACTTTGGGTCCCCACTGGGGAGAAAGGCAGGGTAAAATGAATTGAATAAAGTGTCCAACTGTGACTGGATATACTTATGATAAAGAGTTATGAAAATGATGGCCTTCTGGCTTCCTGTATAGTGAAAGGATTCTTCTCATTCTTAAAAACAGGTATTCCATACCTGATTTCTAGATTTCTTCTTAATTAAGTGGTTTACATGGTACAGGCTTGCAAACATGCCAAGTTGCCAACTATTCAATTTAAAAATGCTCTCAGTTCTATTTTAAGATATGTTTTCCCCTCAAAGCTGAAGTATCCCAGGTTCTTCATTGTCTCCTCTCAAAACGAATTCATCTTGGGTGGCTTGCAGGGCAATGAAGAACAGGGAGGCTCAGATGTTTTAGATAACAGTAAGAAACAAGGACTAGCCCAATTAATGAATGCATGGAACAAACAAGGGCAAGAGTGTCTGAACTGAATACTGCCAATGCAGTACTGCTGGTTTCATACTGATTATGCCACTCACTTTTAAGGTTACTTGTTTGCTAGCATACAGAAAGTTCAAGAGATACAATCTACTCCCTCAAAGACCTTTTTGGGGCCCTAAAGCTTTTCTACCTCTGCCAAATGAAGGTCCTTCTCAGACAGACTTCTCCAGCTGTTTGTCAAAGAGGCTGGGAAACCAGTTTGCAAGGCTTTAAGAATGCTGTTGGGAGAAAACACAGAGGTACTGCTATACTTCAAAAACAGCTTTGATTCCCCTGCATGAAACAACTTTTGGCAGAAAAAAAGAAAAGGAGAGGGAGAGGCCATGTCTTGTTAAAACCAGGGATGCGGAAAGGATTGTTTGCAACTGTGCTGAACTCTCCATTTGGCAATTCTGCCAAAGCAGAATAAGGTTTTTCCACTAAAGGTGAATACGGCTGGCTCAAACACTCTAGTCTAAGGGCCAAGAGACAAGCTAGACAGAAGAAATTTGTGACTGACTCTCCTGTGCTGGGGTGCTTGGGGTGGAGCTGCTGCTGGGGTGAAGCTGCTGATTTGAGCAGGGCTGCAGTACTTGGGAAAAGGGGTTGAATTCTTATTTATTTATTTATTTATTTATATATTTAGATTTATATTCCTCCCTCCCAGCCAAGGCCGGCTCAGGGCCTTGTTATCCAATACCCCTCACCCCCAAAAAAGTTGGGTTGTGTGATAGTGCAATCCTAAAAAAGAGTTACTCCAGTCTAAACCCATTAATTTCGGTAGGATTAGACTGGAATTACTCTACACAAGACTGTAGTTAGGGGACCAGCAGCACCCAGTAGCAGCTAGAGACATGCCGTCTGGGCTTACATGCTTCATTTATGAGTATACACATATCTATACCAACAGAGCATAAAAAACACATAATCCTATCATTGCACAGAAGTGCTTGACAAATCCCTGCAGCTCAGAATACAATGGCTTGTTACCAATGCTCCCTCTAAGCTGTGGAGTCTTGTGAGCAAAAATTCTACTTTGTGAGCTACGGGCATTAAAGTTGTAAGCGAGCGATTTGGCTACTGCATAAATCAGTCTGCTCTGGAGCCGACCTCTCCTGAGCCAAGACAAAAATGTGTGAGCTGGAGGCTAAAAAACTGTGAGCTAGCTCACACTAACTCAGCTTAGAGGGAACACTGCTTGTTACATATTATGAGTTAAAGGGCAGTAGATACATTTGCGCCTGAAGAAAAAATTATAGGCTATTATTGGAAGATTCCAAGTTCCCTTGGAAAACCTCAGGCCTGGATAGCCCAGGCAAGCCCAGTCTCGTCAGATCTCAAAAACTAAGCAGGGCCAACCCTGGCAAGTATTTGGGTGGGAGACCTCCAGAGAATACCAAGGTCAGGAGGCAGAGGCAGGGTTATCAAGCCACCCTCTGAACGTCCTCCATGCCCCAGTAGGAGTCGCCAGAGGTCGCCATGACTTCCAGGCACAGGTGCGCGCGCACACACACACACAAATGCAAAAATACCATGAAGAAAGAAAAGAAAACCTCAGGCCCCAGGATATTCAAGAACCTGTGCATCTGAAGCTGACTCCTAGACATTTGAAACTGTAAACCAAATTAGGGCTCCTAACTTTCCAACTGGCCTTTAGAAGTGGATTGAAATGGGGCAGCCAGCATGCAATAATCTCTGTTTTGAAAAATTCATCTACCAATCTCTGTGTATCAAACTGCTGCTGAAGGCACAACAGCAGGCCAGGGCAACTTTTTTCTGACCTAAATTGGTAATGATAAACCAGGCATGGCTGAAGACAATGGAAGAAATGCACCTTGGTATCTTTCTCTTCTTCTGGCTTTTTACTGTTGTGATGAAGAAAAATGCAACAAGAAGTTGAACTGCAAGGGTCTTTTGCTATTCCACATAGAAATTCCAGAAAAGTCAATTCATATGGAGACAATAGGATTACCAGCCTCCAGGTGGGGTTTGGAGATCTCTCATAATTACAACTGGACTTCAGACTACAGAGATCAGTTCCCCTGGAGACTACTGCTGCTTCTGGGAACAGACTGTATGGCACTGAACCTTGTTGAGGTCCTTCCCCAGCAGGAAAAGAGAAGAAGAGAGTGGATTTATATCCCGCCCTTCACTACCCAAGGGAGTCTCAGAGCAGCTTACAAACTCCTTTCCCTTCCCCTCCCCACAACAGACACCCTGTGAGGTGGGTGGGGCTGAGAGAACTCTGACAGAAACTGCTCTTTTTCAAGAACAACTGTGCCAGAATTATGGCTTGCCCAAGGTCAGCCAGCCAGGTGCAAGTGTAGGAGTGGGGAATCAAACCCGGTTCTCCCAGATTAGAGTCTGCGCACTTAACCACTACACCAAACTGGTGTACACCACCCTCAAATCTCCAAGAATTTTCCAACCTGAGTTGGCAACTCTAGGAAACACACTTTGAAAGAGAAAGAAATTTGGGCTTGTTTGTTTTTACAAATCAATGAATCATTAGAAATTTACAGGCAAAAATGCCCGAGCAATGGCATTGGGACACAGATTCTGCTTCAAGACAATGTTCTTTTAACAAGCCAAGGAATCACATAAAATGTTTTAATGATACTGCAATGCCAAAACCAGTTAAGCCACAATTGTCAATTTATTTATGCTTAGAGTGGTTTCACTGACTCTAATGGAACAATTCCATGGTAAACATTTAAGGTTATGACACCCTAAACTGCTGTTTGTCCTCCAAACTTGTTTGCTAGAAGTAAATCCCTCTCTCGCATAGAGAGACATGCGTGTTTGGTTCAAAGCTAGTCCTCTCCGGTGTTTCTGTCTCTGTTGTGGTCCCTAAGTGAAAGATCTACCATACATTTGTTTGAATGTTTCATCCCTAGATCCGTGAATAGAAGACATCTCTTGTGCAGCCTGAACAATACCAGTTGGGGGAACATTGTTGAGAATGATTCAATTTTGTATTTTAAAAAATTTAACTTTGTCCCATCTAATACCGTTGCTTGGTCTTATGAAGGAGAACAATCTTTTAAAAACAGTTCACATTTTAACTGCCTTTGGGAAAGCCTTATTTTAATTGTCTCTGTGTACATTTTATAGAACTATGTTAAATGTCTCACATTTGTGTGAGAAAATGGGGTCCCCAAAAGTGTACAATTTTTTCATGCTTGCAGCACTGACTGACTGCTGCTTCAGTGCCATTCCCAACAAGTGAGTCATCTTCTTAACAGCACTAACGTTGTCACGTAAGAGGAGGATAAGATGACAAAAGACTAACTGCCAAACAAGCATATGGAGCGGGGAGCACGGAAGGGAAGCTCCCACCAGACTTGTTTGGCCCTAAAATTTAGTTTTAGCCCATAAAAGAGCCAGTGTGGTGCAGTGGTCAGAGTGTCAGACTAGGATCTAGGAGACCCAGGTTCAAATCCCCACTCTGCCATGGTCACCTAACACACCCTCTCAACCTAGCCTGCCACAGAGGGGTACCGTGAAGGTAAAACGGAGGAAGGGAGAAGGATATAAGCAGCTTTGGGTCCCCCTGCAGAGAAAGGAGAATTATAAATGAAGTAAATAAACGAACAAGCATGGAAGCAATTTTCCTCCAGGCAAGACTGGTCAGGGATCCTGGACTTTTTTTGCCTTCCTCTGGGCATAGAGCAGGGGTCACTGGGGGAGTGGGGGGAGTCTTTGTGAATTTCCTGCATTGTGCATGGGGTTGGACTAAATGACCCTTGAGGTCCCCTTCAGCTCTATGTTTCTAGATGTAACACAACATATTACCAAGAAAAATTTTCCTTGTCAGTGCAATTTAACTATATATTTTAAGTTAAAAATTATAGAAGAATTACGATGCAGTATTTACAGAATAACCATAGTTCAATGTTGTATAAATAACACTATTGACACACAGTAATGTGTATTTTCTGTCATGGAACCCAAGACAGAATATGTACACAGGAAGGTCTGAAGCCACGGTGTATACATTTTTTCATGTTATTAGCTGTTCAACTTGATGAAGCCAAAAGTACAGTACAAAAATGAATGTACAGTGAATGCTCACATCAGGGAGTGATATCATACTCGTCTGGTCCTGCCACCTTTGAGTTCCATGTAGCTTTGGAGAGACCACAGAAACTGCAAGCTATTCCTACACTTTGTACACATGTAGGGCCTGTCAGAAGTTATATTCAATCAGGCCTGTAGCTACAGTGGGGCATCTCGGGGCTAGGCCTAGGGTTGCCAAGTCGAATATCCTTACCGGCAAGGGAGCGTCACCGGGTTCCGGGAGCTCTCCTCTGATGAGTGCACGCGCGTTGCCAGCACATCCCAGAACTGACGCGCAACGTCGATCATGTTGCGGGCGTGGCCCCGATCGTCGGAGGGAAAACCATAGAGTTTTCCCTCCGACGATCGGGGACATGCCCCCAATGTGATCGACGTGGTTACGTCACCTCCACTGATGCAGCCACGCTGCACTTCGGGGGGCGGAGTTCCCCCCGGGGCCCGAGTCCGTGGCGGCGGAAATCGGGCCTCCAAAGTGGGGGGTTGCCCGCCCCCCCGCCCCCACTTGGCAGCCCTAGTTAGGCCACCTGACTTACTGGCAAGGCCCTCCAACTTCCCATCCAGCCCAGGGCCCCTGAGCAGGGAAGGAGTCAGGTATACCTTTAATTTGATCAGCCGGTACCCCCTAAGAAATTTAAATGCCCCCCACTAAAAAAAAAAAAAAACCTGGCTACAGGCCTGTATTCAATACAGAGAATTCGATACAACACTATACATGTGCCATTAGCACAGGAATGATGGAAGAAAAATCAACACAGTGCAAATTAAAAGAGTGCAAAATCCAACAGCACACACAGCCCAACTTCTCAGGACCCTGTCCAGAATTCAGGGACTAAACAACATTCTCGTGGATTAGGTTTGCCAGCTCTGGGTTGGGAAATATCTAGAGATTTTGGGGGTGAAGCCCGGGGAGGGCAGGGTTTAGGGAGGGGTGGGAACTCTGCAGGGTATAACATAGAGTCCACTCTCTAAAGCAGCCATTTTCTCCAGGGGAACTGATCTTGCTCGTCTGGAGATCAATTGTACCAGCAGGAAATCTCCAGTTGCCACCTGGAGGCTGGCAACCCTATCTTGGATCAGGGGCTGTTGCTGGTAGAGACATATTAACAAGAACAAATTAGTTAATGTGGCAATGAGAAATAGGGCTGTTTTGCAGCTGGTAGGTGAACTATGACTAAGCATTCTAAAACCATAAGAAATTCCTACATCAACTCACCGCACAGCTAGATCAGGAAATGACCAAAAAGCACATGACCAAGGGAAAAAAAGAAATATGTTACTTGAAACAAGACTCATCCAGTTTCAAAGGAAAAAGCAGAAACAAGGTCTGGAGACAAAGTAGACCCATCAGTGTAGCCATGACTTTTGGGGGGGAAACATACATTCACACTTGATCATTTATTCAAAGGCAAAATAAGTCTACAAAATAAAGGTATATATTTTTTTTAAACTGCACAATTGAAAATGGCATTTGTAAAATATCTCAAACCAAGGAACTTGGTCTTTTCAAGAAGACCCTGTTTAACTAAATAAGGATATTCAGTTTGACATCTAAAATTTTTCATGGAAAAGTACAAAGGCAGTATTAATAGTGTTCAAAAAAATGAGAAAATGTCAAGAGGAGTTTAACTGAAGCTTGGTTTAGATGAAATCAAAGTTCTCACAAGTTCCCCGTCTTATTAAATGATTACCAACAGGAGGTTTTTTTAAAAAACTATAGGCACATTTGAATTATTTTCCTCTGCCACCATCATTCATGTAGTCTTCTCTCCAGCTGCTGAACTTGCTGCTCTTTAAGACCATTAGTTTCTGCATCTTGACAGAAATAGAGTTAAAAAGAGACAATGGTGTGAAAAGTCTTAAAAAGTACTATAACATATTTAACCAAGCTCTTGAACTATCTACCTTGGTCTTTCTCATGCCAAGAACTGATGTGATTTGCCATTTGCTGCTGTTTCCGAACCTTGCTATGACTGTAAAAACAATAAAGACCATGTAATCTGCGAGTAGCTGAACTGTGGTATTCACGGAGCTTACTAGAGGAGTTTGTGTTTTACTGGAAAGCAGATATGACTGCAAGCTTGACTAAAGAATAGGCCTGCCCACACTGCTGCAACCTGTTCCCTGGTTACAAAACCATCCAAAGGAATATGATGGGTGCACAAATAAAAAATCTGTGGCACTTTTGAAGCCATGTGAAGGGGGAACAAATAGGAATGTTAGAAGATACCAGTGATGTGGGAACAGGACATTTTCTAGAACATCTTCCAACAGAGTATTTTTACTTGGAAATTTTTCTGCCCTATATATGTATATGAATATAGTCACTATAGTTGTCAAAGCTGTTTGATGGGCTAAGCAGGGTTGCCAGCTCTGGGTTGGGAAATTTCTACAGATTTCAGGGCAGAGATTGGGGAGGGTGGAGTATAATACCATAGAGTAGCCATTTTCTCCAGAGAAACGGATCTCTATAGTCTGGAAATAAGCTGAAATTCTGGGAAATCTCAAGGCCCCACCTGGAGGTTGACTAGAGATGCCAGAGTCCAGGGAGGGGGGAACATAAAGATTGGGGGAAGATATTTTTCCTGGGAACTTTCTCTCCCCAATTTTCCCTATGGAAAACATAGAAAATTCAGGGAAGCACTGAAACAAAACTTCTGTGAAATATTTTCTTTTAGAATGAGTAAAACGCTTCTTAAAGCGAGGTTTTCCGCACTCAGAGTGTATAGTATAAAAAAGTTCAAGGACGTTCCCCTTTTTCCAAAGAAAAAATTGAAAATTTGGGGGGAGGGAAGAGAAAAATATTCATAATATAAACATATACAACATTTTCAAAATAATTATTTTGTTTAAATGTAAATAATTTTGGAAAAATTAATATGCTATCATGTGTTAAAGGGTAATAACGTATTAAAGAGTTCCGTATTTTCAGTCCTACCTACTGCAACTCTGACAGAGTCTCTCATCATTTTTTTTCACCCGCAGATGGCAAAAATCAAATATACATGTGCTATGGTAGCATAGGGCATAGCATTCTGCAACTCTAGATATACATAGAATTTTTTAATAGAAAATGGATATAATTTTAAATTCCAAAAATATGCCAAATAAGCAGAATTTTATATGTTAACTAATTTATCAATTATGCATTTTATGTTGTTCAATCAATGAAAGAAGTTTAGGTTTGATAGGAAAGTAAGTATTGAATATATTTCTATTTTTTCCAAAATTATTCTTTTTTTTTACTAGAAATTTTACTTCTTTAGATATGATGCATGGACAAACCTCCAGTGCTTAAACATAGTGTATTTGTCTTCTTTAGCTAACATTATTAACTTACTTATTTAAATGTGAACTGTAAGATGCTGAAATATATTTAATACTCACTTATCAAACTCAGACTTATTTTACTGTTTTAATAAAATAAAACACATATAAAATTATACTACTTGATGTGTTTATGGAATTTAGATATTGAGTCAAACTCTAACACTGAAAAATGAACTCTTCAATACTTTATTATTTTACAACATTTATATACTGCCTTTCTGCCCAATCAGGGCCACCGAGGCAGCTAACAGTTAAAACAAAGCACTGTAAAAACATATTGTGGAGAAACAGACTCATAGGACTCAGTTTCCTTCCACATTCAGAGTTCAGAAGCTGCACACTCCAAGTCTGTGCCTTGCGATACCCCTCACCTAATATTCCAGGATTAAATCCTTTCTTCAGTCTCTGCCACCATCCAATCTGAGGCGAGAGGATAACATAACAACATAAGAGAAGCCAATGTTGGATCAGGCCAATAGCCCATCCAATCCAAAACTCTGTCACACTGTGGTCAAAAATCAGGAGGTCCACGAGTGGGGCCAGAGTCAAAATACCAGGTGCCATCAGGAGGTCCACGAGTGGGGCCAGATTGGTACCTAAGACTCACTTTTTGTCTCTGGGAGCTGTTTACAGCTCTGCATTTGAGCTACATTTATCACTTTACTCCAGCCTAGTTGCTGTGAGAACATGCAATCACATCACAAGACTGGGGAGGATAGATTCAGCCTCCCTCTCCTCTTCCTTCACCCTTGGTAGAACATGGCTTGAAAAAGGCATGGTGTGTAGGAAACAGAAATAAGACTTGTGGCTCAAACTATAAAGTTTATTTTTTAAAAAGAAAACATGTACACACACACTGTTGCCCTGCAAGAGCCTTGGGCAGCATATATAGAGCTATGGACTGTAAGCTGGACTGTACAATAAGTGTGCAGTAGCCAGACTATGGTGCCAACCTCCTGGACTATAGGCACATGCCCAGCCAAGGGTAGCCTCGCCTGGAAGCAGTGTGCCAAGCCAGACGTGGACCCATGGAATACCCGATGCCTCTCACCCCTGCATCCCTGCTGGAGGCAAACCAACCTCCCTTACACCACAAGTACACAGAAACCAGCAGCAGTTCACTAAGAAGGAGCCATGCTCTGCAAAGGAAGCTGAAGCATTCCTGCAAAAATTTCATAGAAAGGCTTCCTCTCCATTACACAGGCACCTTCCCCCCCCCACCTGCACCAGAGGTTGCACGAACTCTTCATTGTAAACAAAAGGACTTCCTCCATGAGAGGATTAAGCAGCTGTCACATCCGCCCATCCTGATAACGCAGCTGTTGATCGTTGGGCCATTATGACTACCAACCGTCCATGGAGCTGGGACATTACTACTCTTTTCTTTCTTTTGTCTCTCTAAAGGTGTCACCATTAATCAAATATTATTGCAATTGCCCAACATTAAACCTATCCTCTTGACCATTAGTAACTGGATATTTCTAGATTTCCTGGGGACTACATGACTGGTGGAGCATCCCCCTCCCAGTCATTCTAGGGTATAAAAAGGGAGCATTTCCCCACTGTTCTCTCTCTCACTTCCTACCTAACTGACCCCACCCTATCTTGCTGGCTCCATTCATAGCGCTGTTTGGAGTCTCTCATGTGCGTTGCTGGCCAACACACGACCCCTTCCCTAGTATTTTCCCTACTTTTGCTGCAGAATCACCTCGTCACGTTGGACAGGTAAAGTATCGCCTCCATCAATGATACCTTCCTGCTAATGCAACTGTCGCTGTACCTTTCTATCTAAGATTCTTAGCTCTGTATTGAGTCTGTGATTGTTTCATTTTGTTTCAAGATGGCGACCGGGTGCGAAGCTCTGGTGCTGAGCTCCCCCGTGGAAATTTTAACTATTCAATTTTAGTATTTTAATAAGTTAAAACGTAGTGGTTCCAGCAGGTAGGGCAGAGAGTGGAGAATAGATACGCTCAGCTCGAGATTAAGACTAAAACATCAAGAACCCCGGAGCCTGGAGAGTCCAAGAAATATCTAAATCGGCGGGGACCTATAGAGAGGAGTCTGAGAGGCTGCAGGCTCCAGAACTGCTGCAGACCAGAGAATTGCATTAACAACGAAGCAGAGCCCTTACCAGAGGCGCGGTGAGAGCGTGAGGAGGGTGAGGACTTTTGAGGACACCTGAGGACGCGCTGGCTCTTGGGGACGCCTGGGACAGGCTTGGTCGTCAACCCCCGACGCAGTGAGAGAGCGTTGGGGGCGTCTGGTCCCCGGGAGATATGTGGAGAGGTGTGGCACCTTGGAGACGCCGGGTCCCGTAGCCTGCGGCGTAGAGGAGTTACTGCAAGCCGTCTGAGTCCTATGGCCTGCAGCACGGAGGAGTTACAACAAACCGTGGAGCTGCTATTAGACCACGACGCAGTGAGAGAGCGTCGGGGGGTGTTAGGACCCAGGGGACACTGGATGCTGACGCAGAGAGGGCGTCGGAGCCCTGGAAACGCCTGGGGCCTACGGCCGTGTCCCGGAGGAGTTACAGCGAGCTGCGCCACTGAACTACAAGGCAGAGCTCTTGCCGTCGACACTGGTGTAGTGAGAGAGCAGCGGGGGGGGGGGGGCTGGGCCTTGGAGGGGCCTGGCTTCGACCTCCGGCGGCTGGCAGCAGATGCCAGGGGCGGTGACTGGCGAAGGGGCCGTGCGAGACGGGAAGGTGCCGAGGCAGCAGTGGGGAGGACACTGCGGTTGCAAAGCTGGCGGTAAGAGAGCCGGCAGGGACATCGTAGCCGGCTGTGAGAGAGCCGGCGGGGGGACATGGCAGCTTGCCCCTTGGCCCGGCGGTGAGAGAGCCGGGAGCGGGGCCCCTACCTGTATTTGCAAATAACATCGAAGTGAGAGCCTTGTCATTCTACCAGGCACCTAGGACCACTGTTGAGCTGAGCTGAGAGTGTGTGAAGTGAGCCTGCTGGTGTGAGTGGGGTGAGTGTTATTGTGTGGATGTACAGGTGAATGAATGAAGATTGGGTGTGAGTGTCGGGGCTTAAATTAGTTAGGTAGGATATCTTTTCCCCGACATGAGCAGTTAGTAATTTAGTTTTCAGATTATTAGAACTGTTTTGTATACATGCACAGATAGCACATGTAAAATTGTTTAGTGGCAGAAACTGGTGGGTTTGATCTGCCATTGGTTTGGCGGCCTGAAGCTATGCAAAGCTCGCCAGTGATCAATGTATGAGAAACAAATTCCAGTGCTCTTGGGGAGAGGGAGGTATGGCGGTGGGTCGGGGCAAGACCGAGTGCGAAGGGCGCTGAGAAACAGAATGGCTCGGCGCCCTTCCAGCCTTCGACCCATCCCGAGGGTGGCCAGCAGTGGGGTCAGGATCAAGAACCCTCCTCCGTCATTGGTGTTGTGCAATGCCAGGTCCATTAACAACAAAGCTGAAGTCCTGCAGGACTTCGTGCAGGAACAGCAAGTAGACCTGGCTTGTGTGACCGAGACCTGGGTGAAGGAGGGTGAGACAGATGCGCTCACCCAACTTGCCCCTCCGGGGTTCTCGGTCCTTCACCAATCACGGACTAGTGGGCGGGGGGAGGAGTGGCGCTTTTCATTCGGGAGGCTTACTCCTTCAGGGCGCTCCCGCAGGTAGAGATCGCGGGCATAGAGTGTGTTGGCGTGATGCTGGAGGCTGAAGAGAGTTTGGCCATTTGGTTGGTGTACTGACCACCTAACACACCGGCAAATGGTCTGCCATCCCTGCTGGAGGCCGTGTCGGGCTGGGCGTTGGAGCACCCGAGGCTACTTGTCTTGGGCGATTTCAACGTCCATGCCGAGGACACGACCTCCAGCCGGGCTATGGATCTGGTGTCGTCCATGGCGGCACTGGGACTCTCTCAGTTCATTTCGGCTCCCACGCATCGGGCCGGACACATGCTCGATCTGATCTTTGCGGCGGGAGTGATGGTGGACCGGATCACTGCCTTGGCAG
This sequence comes from Gekko japonicus, assembly GCF_001447785.1. Taxonomy (NCBI): domain Eukaryota; kingdom Metazoa; phylum Chordata; class Lepidosauria; order Squamata; family Gekkonidae; genus Gekko; species Gekko japonicus. The sequence goes on from NW_015172007.1 coordinate 1,798,842, forward strand.
TGCCATGGTTGGACCACCATGCCCTGAAGGCCTGTCTGAATGTCCCGCCCCGACCCTGTTTAGGTGGCGAGCTGATTTTGGCTTGCCCGCGGAGCCAAATGGACCCTCTGCGGCTTCAAATGGCTGTGCGGGATCCGAGACCCCCTGGCGGCTCGTTGGAGCAGCTGGTGGAGGACTGGAACAACCGTCTCTCCTCAGCCATCGACGAGATCGCTCCCAGGCGCCCTCTCCGCACTCGTGCTAGGCGAGCGCCCTGGTATACCCAGGAGTTGCGCTCGCTGAAGCGGGAACTGAGACGGCTAGAGAGACGGTGGCGTCGTGCTCGTGA
>NW_015172007.1:1800528-1814691 GCF_001447785.1 Gekko japonicus
CGCAAATCCGGAAGCTGCAGCTAGTGCAGAATGCGGCGGCGAGGCTGTTGATGGGTCTCTCCAGGCGAGACCACATCCAGCCGGTGCTATATGCGCTGCACTGGCTGCCTATAGCATACCGGATTCGTTTCAAAGTGCTGGTACTTACCTTTAAAGCCCTGAATGGCCATGGTCCGGCCTACTTAAGGGACCGCCTCTCCCCGTATGTTCCCCCAAGAGCACTGAGGTCGGGGAATTTCCATCGCCTGGAGATTCCAGGCCCCCGGGAAGCAAAGTTGGCCCAAACCAGGGCCAGGGCGTTTTCGGTGGCGGCTCCCACCTGGTGGAATGAGCTCCCGGAAGAGACCTGGGCCCTGCGGGACCTAGTGCAGTTCCGCAGGGCCTGCAAGACGGAGCTCTTCCGCCAGGCCTTTGAGGGGGAGCCGCCGCCGCCATTATACCACCAATGATGTTACAACCATCTGCCCTGCATAGTAGGGGCAGATGTCGCCCTAACATAGCTGGGGAAACACTCTTCCTGGCGCTTCTGCAGTGAATAACTTGACCGCCAGTTTGGGATGTCGTCCATCTTGGATTGTAGGAAGTGGTATGTAATTTATGAGAGCACCAAATTTTATGTTAGATATCTGTTTTTTACTATGTAGTTGTATGTATATTTTAATTGCGGCATGGCCGCCTGTTAGCCGCCCCGAGCTGAATATTGGATGGGGCGGGATATAAATCCCAAAAATAAATAAATAAATAAATAAATTGTATGTGTGAGAATTATTAGTAAAGAAATCACTATATTTTAAGATCTAGTCTCTGTGTCTATTTCTGGGGATCTGGATAAGTTGAACTCCAGTATACATAAGTTATTGTTCCCTTAATTAAAGCTATTGCCATTTAATATTCAAATTCACCCATCTTATTAATAAATTCAGGCAATTTGGCTAACAACACAAACAAAATATTTCTCTGTGCAGCAGATAAGAGCAAAACTGGAAAACAATGTAGAAGATTGCAGCTTCTCTCATCCTGGGCTATACTTGTCATAATAGATATTAAGAGAAGGGCAGGCACTTTTCCCTTCAAGTCACAAGCAGCTAGAAGAGGTCCATTACCTCTGTCCCATGCTTTGTGGTTTATCTCCTCTGTCGGAAGCACATGTTTAAGATAGAGCCTGGATAGAACATAGATAGATAGCCCTCTATTGCTAAAGTCACACTGGTCATGAACCCAACATTATGATGGAAGACATACCCAAGAAACGACCCCTTTCTTCTGGGTGCCCTCAAGAATAAAAAAAAAATAATAATAATAAAAAAAGAATTTATAACTTCTGGCAGGGTCCATCCCTCTCTAGAATGATGCTCTGGCATCTTCCTGTTCTTCTGGGGGAAAATAAAACAGCACATTCAGTGCTATTGGCTCCGAGTGCCATTTTCCCTCTCCTGTGTTCTTTTGGCCCTAATCTATCTGCATGCCAAAATGGCTGAATACCTCAGAACTGAGGATGACTTGCCCATTTCTTTTATCTCCAAGAGTACCTGCCGATTTTCAAAATGCCACTCTTTTCCTTACAGCCTGGGTATCAAACTCTCCTTTTTAGTAAAAGGTGATGGAAAGTTTGGAGTGCAGCAGGGCAGTTCTTAATCATAAAATTTCATATTTTCAATATATCATAAAAACAACTGAAACTATAATACACATTAAAATCTCATAAAACATGGCAAGGAGGAGGGATAATTAAGAGAATGCCAATCAAAACAAAAAAGTCTTTGCCCACTGGCAGAAGACAGTTGGCAGAAGGGGACGGACAAATATCCCTGGGGAGAGAGCTCCATGGTTTTGGTGCCGTGATTGAGAGGGCAGGGTATCATGCCTAATCACAGAAGGCAGGAGCACCTGAAGAAGCACCTCAGAAGATGACCTTAGCAGTCATGAAGGTCATATGGGAGTAGGCGATCCTTCACATATGTTGGTCCCAAGCCACATCAGGCTTCAGTCAATACCATGACCTTGAATTGGGCTTGGAAACAAATTAGCAAGTATTAGTAAATGGGCCACGACTGGAATGATACTATCCCTTCGTTAACTGTACACTAAATGTGGATATAATTAGTCATATTTAAGCAATAAATATATCCTTAAAAATACTGTTTATGTCTCCAGTATATACTGTGACGCTTCTGCCTCAGCACCCGACAGGCCACCTTCACTTCCTGCTCAGACAAACAGTCCCTGACGCAAGCGAGAAAGGCCCAACCCTGCTCAGAAGCTAAGGACAAAGTCATTTTGGCGAGGGAACCCAGTCATCACACCAGGAATACTACTCCCCTGCCCTCCTCTTACGTTGAGTCCAGAGCATTTCCCTTCAGTAGCCTGCCACCATCTCCAGATCCCTGCCCCCTCACTAGTTTGGTTGCCAGGAGGCACATCAAAATGAGGCTATTTTTGTAGAGTGAGCCTCAGTAAGGCGCACAGGTAAGAATCAAGACAATTGTTTTTTCTTAATGAATGCAACTTTATTTCAGAGGAACATCTCTAGAGTAAATACAGATTAAAGGACTAGGATGAGTAAGGAGGGAAAAAGGAAACTAGGAATGATTGCTAACCTAACTTGGAATTTACATATCCTGAGCATTTGATCTCCCCTCCCCAGTGGGACATACAAACAGATGTATGTGTAAAGAGGACGCTGTCCTTCACATGGTCACAACTGCCTCATGGCCACAGATACACATACAGAAGGGACAGCTCCCTTTCAGGTTCTCCATTTCATGTGTGTATAAAGCAACAGTTAGAACTGGATATGGAACAACTGATTGGTTTAGCATAGGAAAAGGAGTATGACAAGGATGTATATTGTCACCTTGCTTATTTAATTTATATGCAGAGTACATCATGCTAAATGCCGGCCTGGATGAATCACAAGCGGAAATTAAGATTGCTGGGGAAAAGATCAACAACCTCAGATATGCAGATGATACCACTCTAATGGCAGAAAGTGAAGAGGACCTAAAAAGCCTCTTGCTGAGGGTCAAAGGGGAGAGCGCAAAAGTGGGCTTGAAGCTCAACATCAAAAAAACTAAGATCATGGCATCCGGCCCCATCACTCCTCGGCAAATAGAAGGGGAAATTGTGGAAGCAGTGACAGACTTCATGTTCCTGGGATCCCAGATCACTGCAGACGGATGACTGCAGCCATGAAATTAAAAGATGCCTTCCATGGTGGGGATGTGTGAGCGTTGTGGGTGCTGGCAATCTGTCACGGCAGGACCAGGGGGCGTGACACAAGCAAGCAAAAGTCCAGGAACAGTCCGAGGTCAAGCCGGGCAAATCAGGTAGCAAGGTTCAAGCAGGTTTAAATCACAGTCCAAAAGCAGGGTCAGACATACCAAAGTTTCAAGTCCATAAATCACAACAATACCAGAGGAGTCAGAGATGAACGCAGGGTCAACAAAGCCAAAGGTCAAAAGCCGAGGATCAAGCCGAGAAGAATTCCACAAGGTCTGGAGCAGAGATGCAAGGATTCAGGTCCTGAACAAACGACGTTTGCCAGCACAAATGACTGCTGGCAACAGACTTGCATATATACAGTGCTAGCTAATCAACTCATTAGCTAGCCAGGAGTGAGGACAGGATCCTGTCAGTAATCAGGGCTAAGAGATCTTCTGGCACGCATGCGTGCATTCTGCCTTCGCTCTCTCAGCTGTTGTCTTCTTACATTCCTGAGCCTGGTTACAGGTGGAGGCGAGTCTGATGATGAATTACTGGGCTGCAGCAGAGACTGATCCCTTGCAGGTGTTCCCTGGGAGGCTCTATCCTCCTCACCACTAAGATAGCTTTCAACTACAGGATCCAGTCTTTGCCTTTCTGCTGCAGTACTGTCCTCAGGAGCCTGTTCAGGGTCCTCAGGAGCCTGTTCAGGGGCATCAGCAAAGGCAGGCATGACATCAGCAGGGGCAGGCATGACACCCGGTAGTAATGTATGGCTGCGAGAGTTGGACTATAAGGAAGGCTGAGCGCTGAAGAATAGATTTTATTGAATTATGGTGCTGGAGAAGACTCTTGAGAGTCCCTTGGACTGCCAGGAGATCAAGTCAGTCAATCCTAAAAGAAATCAACCCTGACTGTTCCTTGGAAGGCCAGATACTGAAGCTGAAGCTCAAATACTTTGGCCACCAAATCAGAAGGGAGCACTCACTGGAGAAGACCCTGATGCTGGGAAAGACTGAAGGTCAAAGAAGAAGGGGATGGCAAAGGATGAGATGGTTAGACAGTGTTATCAATGCAACGAACATGCAACGGACATGAAATTAAGCAAACCCCAGAGCATAACAGAAGACAGGAGGGTCTGGCGTGATGTGGTCCATGGGGTCGTGAAGAGTCGGAGTCAACTGTGCGAATGAACAACAACAAAATAAAGTTCTTAACCAATCTGGTCCTCAGGCTCTGTCAGCAAAAGCCCACCAGAACCAACTCAGCCAACAGAGAGGCACTAGCATATCAAAGAGATGGCTGTGCAAGTATGCCTGTCTGGCCACCACAAACAGTGGTTGATCTCCATAAATGTCACCCCTCACCTGTTCTCATCCATGATATCTGCATCAATTCTAATTCTCTAATGCTGCAAATTGTCTTACATAAAAGTCTTCACCCTGCACTTTTTTGAATGATGAAAACCTGTCTTAAAAAGTATTTCATTCATTCCAAAAGATAAAATATTGCATAGAATCCCCCCCCAGTACTTTCCAAAATTTCCTGTTTCTCCATTTGAAAAGATAAAAAATGGTCCAGAGAGAGAGAGAAGAAAATAGCGGCTTACATCCCCATAAAACCTGCACTAATAGAAGAGATATCTGCCTGTGGAGAAGGATTTCCTTGTCTCATCTACTCACTGCAGCTCAAAATGGCCCCTGTAAAGCTACTCTTCAAGAAGCAGGGAACCCACCCTTGAACGGCATGGGGGGAGTCAGAGCAGGAGAGGGAATACACACAAATCTACCCCCTTTCATCAGCAGAAATTTTATGCTGAACTCAGTCCAGGTTTTCCTCTAAATGTACTTTTGCCTTCACATCTCTAAGACAGAGTGAGGAGGAGCTTCTTGTATAATGTGGTGCATACTAGAATGGAGTGATCTCATACTCTGAGCTCATGACACACTTGCCAAAAAAGGTGCTCTCCAGTTCAGCTCCCTAGTTCAGGGCAGGGCCTAGAGTTGCCTCCTTCAGCCTGGCAAAATTATAGGCAGCCTACTCTGTTGGAGAGAGGAAACAAGTAAGACAAAAGCACTCATTGCAACCACTGTGCATTCATTGCCACTATGATATCTAATCACCATTAAATGCAGAGCTAGAAGACAGAGATTAATGCCTAATGGTAAGTGTGGCCCATTAGAAGAGTTTCCATTTCCAGAATGGGTCTCATAAACACAAATACTATGTGCTGGATTGCTACTGAATAATGCACAGTATCTTAAAAAAAAAAAAAAGCATGCTTGCCGTTGCTCTTGTTAGTCCTGCAGGCTGTTCTGGACTAAAAAGGCAGGGTGAAAACACATAAGTAAGGAACTATTTGGCATGAGATTTTGCCTTCACAACATATTTGAAATGTTCTACTTGTATGAACAGTGTACTTGAACAATCCATAACAATGATAAAATGGATGGTGATTCTACACTTGCCATCTCACCGCAGATCAATTAATGAAATCCAGGCTAAAGTGTGCCATAAGCAGAGAGGAAACCAAGTAAGAATATGACAAAAGAGCATATGATAATATGATAGCTTCAGACCAAGGTAGACTAATCTGGCTGTACTGTTCTAACATACCTGGAAAGTTAGACTGAGATTGTCTGTTACAAATGTCTGAGTTATTTTGTGGTGACATGTGGGTGGGGAGGGGGAACTGATCTCAAAACCATGTAAACTGGCCCAATTATACTTAGAGTGAAGTGTGGTCTTTCCTCAGTTAAAGTGTTGGCCAATGGCTTTTCTGTAATACTTCCTACCTAAGAATAGCAAAGTGTCCCTCCCAGTGAGCCACAGCAGTAAACAAGGCAAATTCTATGCTGGGGATTATTAGAAAAGAGACTGAAAATAAAATGGTTGATATTATAATAGCCCTGTATAGATCAATGGGGCTGCCTCTTTTGAGATACTGTGGGCAGTTCTGGTCACTGTATCTCCAAAGGACACCACAGAGCTGAAAAAAGTACAGAAGAGGGCAACTAAGATTATTTGGGGGTTGGAGTACCTTGCATATGTGGAAAGGTGAAGAGCAGTGTTCCCTCTAAGCTGAGTTAGTGTGAGCTAGCTCAGAGTTTTTTAGCCTCTGGCTCACACATTTTTGTCTTAGCTCAGGAAGGATGGCTCCAGAGCAAACTAATTTATGTAGTAGCCAAATCATCTGCTCACAACTTTAATGCCAGTAGCTCACAAAGTAGAATTTTTGCTCACAGGACTCCACAGCTTAGAGGGAACATTGGTGAAGAGCCTTAGACTTTTCAGTTTAGAAAAGAGACAACTACAGAGGGAAATTATAGTGGCTTATAAAATTATGCATGGGGTAGAGACAGTGGACACAGAGAGAACTTCCAAAACATTAGATTTCGAGGGTATCCAATGAAGCTGATGGGCAGTAGGTTCAGGATGGACAAAATGAAGTATTTCTTTATACAACAAGTGATTAGCACATGGAATTCACTGCCAGAGGAAGTAGTGATAGCCACAGGCATACACACCTTTTTAAAAGGGGATTAGACAGATTCATGGAGGATAGGTCTATCCATGGCTACTAGCCATGGTGACTAAAGAGAACCTCCACATTCAGAGACAGTAAACCTCTGAAAACCAGTTCCAGGAGGCAACATCAGGGAAGGCCTCAGCCTCTATGCCCTGCTGTTGGCCTCCAGCATGACCAGCTGGCTACTGTGTGAAACAAGATACTGGACTAGATCTAGATGGACCACTGGTCCGATCCAGCAGGGTTCTTCTTATGTTCTTAACAGATGGCCTGAGAAAGCCCTTTTGCAGGGCACAGAACTTAAAGACAAGTTAGATTTGAACCTCCAGTGCAGGAGAAGGGGGAATGGAAAAGGCCTAGATTCAAAAAACAGCAGGGCATGTGTGTGAGAGAAGACAATCAAACAGTTTTTCTAAAGAAAAACTATTAAGGCTGGACATGGAGTCTCATGCACACAGTACCCCAAAAGTAAACAGTATACTAACTGGTGAGTAGAAAAAAGTTCACACAGCACTGCTGGTATGTGAGAGGAAAGAACTGCCATGTAAATAATAATCATGTTGCAAACAATAAGGATTTGTGATGCTCAAGCAATCACATTTCACAAAAAAAATTACCTTTAGAAAGGGTCATATTTTCCCCAAATACAAAATATTGTGGTTTCAGTAATGGGAAAACGAAAGTATCTTCACAACAGTAGCACAACCATGAGCAGTGAAGAAGCATTTACAGCATGGCAAATTGATCATGGCATGGCAAATTTGACTGTACAGAACAACCTTTCCCAGATCCGTATCTTACAGCTTTCATGGTTTTTAAAGAAACAGCAAGGCTTAGATCCTACAGTGCAATTCCATTGGCACAGCAATAAAATGTATTTTCCCTTTTTCTTCCAATAGAACTTTCCATCATTATTCCAACAGAACGGTTTTTCTGCTAACAGCTCCCCACACCATCCCACTGACCTGCAGGAGCACACTTTTGGAGAGGGAAGGGCAAAGCAGTTGTCTGTATTCCTCCAGTGCAACTCCACTCATGCTGTTTAGAATCCAAGTCTGCCTGTAGCCCTTTATTTTATAATGGCAGACTTGCTTTGCAAAGGATTGAACCTCTTTTCCATGACCGGGTTTATCTTTGTTTAGTCTTTTGTCTTGCATAAGCTTTTCTCCTTTCTTTCTTGTTTCTCTTTCCTAAAATTAGCAATTTCAGCAACAACAAGTGAGAACACCAGGCAGACAACACAAGCAATAGCTATGCTACTTTGTAGTTGCCTCCTCTGTTTGCAATAGGGCATGGGGGACAGGATGAGAAAACTGAGTGCCTAGTTTTACTCTGACTCGATGGCCCAGGCTAGCCTGATCTCACCAGATATCTGAAGCTAACCAGGGTCAACCGTGATTAGTATTTGGATGGGAGACAACCTAGGAAGTCCAGGGTTACTAGGCAAAGGAACATCTCATGTCTTGAAAACCCTATGGGGGTCGCTGTAAGTCAGCGGCAACTTGTTGCAACTTGATGGCTCTTTAAATACACACACATAGTTTCACTCAGCCTGGAATTTGTTTTAAATCATTTAGTGTAAGCCATGTTGCCAATCTGAAGGAACATGTGCCTACTGGTATATAAAGAATGCCTATTTCTTACCAAGCATAGCCTCATGTTCCCCACATCTAAAATTAGGGCTAAAGGACTGGCATAAAGCTGAAACACTTAAACCCCAGAACCAATTAGTACAGAAAAAGAACTGCCTGTATTGCACTCTACAAGCAACTATGCCTACAGGAAAGGTCTTTGGAGGAAGCATCTAAACACATTTGAGCCAAGTATGCTCTTCTTTCAAAGCCAATGTTCAATATTTCTGGGCAAGGACAAAGCGCCTGTCCATCATTCCATGGAAATAATAGACTCTTTAAAGGTAAAGGTAAAGGTTCCCTTGCTCAAAAGCCAGTCAAATCCGACTCTAGGGTCGTGGTGCTCATCTCCGTTTCAAAGCCGAAGAGCCAGCACTGTCCGAAGACGCTTCCGTGGTCATGTGGCCAGCATGACTAAACACCAAGGCGCATGGAATGCTGTTACCTTCCCACCAAAGTGGTACCTATTTATCTACTTGCAATTTCTTGCTTTCTAACTGCTAGGTTGGCAGGAGCTGGAACTAGAGACGGGAGCTCACTCCGTCATGCGGCACCCGGGTCTCGAACGCTGAACTACTGACCTTCCACAGCCTGCAGTTCAGCGACTTAACCACTTGAGCCACCGCAGCTCTTTACCTGCCTGTTATTGGGAGATAAGTTGCTAGGTTTGAGTTACTTCAAGGAAGGTGAACCTCTTGGCATCCCCAGTTTTAACTGTTAAAGCATTGGTTAATATCCATGTTCCCCTTCCCCATTGCCCCTCTTTTCCCAACACAGTTTTGAACCCTAACCAACAAAGCATCTCAGAATCATGGACACAATTTAAATAGCCAAAGGGTTCTTTGTAAGTCCCTGGAGATCTGACGGTATCGTGCTATAAATTGGAAACAGCTCCACAAAGCCTAAAAGAACAATTTTACATTTTGTGTGTTGTAAATATGTGGGGCTTTTTTGGTTGTTTCATAGCATGACACTCCTATCTAATACCTAATCCTTTTAAGTATTAAAAATTAAGGAACCAGTAGCTAAGCATTAGCCAAAGCTAAGAAAGCATTCAGCGAGATACCTGCAGTAGCCTGGCCCTTGCTTCCACTTAAAGGACAAAACAAGTTCAGTTTTTATGGAATGAAACATTTCTACTAGTTCATTCATGTCACTCCTTAGAGTCCTCTCAAACGTACCAGAAGCTAGGTGCAACATTGCTGCCGAGAAGGAGGAAGCTGTCGTTTTCCGTACTATTACTTCTTCTGCTGTTTTGCCAAAAGTGCTTTGATAGTTGTCCCTTGCAGAGATTACAGATCTTCTTCCCAAACACTGCATGCATAGTTCTGGTGATTATGAAAATCCCTTACAAAATATTCCCACCTACATCTTTTCTTGTACTTAGTGTAAACTTTGCCTCCTTATGAAAGCCTGTTCAGGCTCTGTACAAATGAGATTAGCTTTCCAGATGAAAGAATGATGTTGAATGCTAAATTAAACATTTCCATCAAGTTAGAATAAACCAGAGGTCCCCAACCTTTTTGAGCCTGTGGGCTGAAAATTCTGACACAGTGAGGTGGATGCAGCCACAAAATGGCTGCCACAGGAGGCAGAGCCAGCCACAAAATGGCTGCTGCAGTTTACCTTCAGTCACACAGTGAAGATCCTTGTGCTGTGGTGGCAGCTGCTGGCCAAAGCAACACTTTTAAAAATCTGCACAGCCAATCAAATCTCCAATGGCCAATCAGGAGCCTTGTGGGACAAAAGCCCAATCTCACCCTTCCCATTTTTAAAAAACACTTACATGTACAGAGGGCAATTTAAGGAGCAGAACTGCCATTGTTGGATGATGATTATTTTTAAACTGCTTGATGTCATTATAATGGGCGAGTATGATAATGAAAGCATCATCTTCTGACAATTTATTGCAGGAGTTCCCAATGTTGTGCCTGTCAAGACCTTTCCTGGTACCCAGTGCCTATCATTTTATTTAGTAGTAATCTCATGACATTCTGTGAGACTTATTCTCATATACAGCAATCAGACTGCAGAGGTTGCAGCTAGAACAGCCATAGCATGAAGGCCAACAACACAGGAAACCTCCATTTGCAACTCACCTATAAGCATTGTATTTAATTCAACCACTTGCCACAGATTCTTGCACTCTTACACCGTGCACAGATTGATTTTAAATACACAGCCTCCAAAAGGAAAGCAGTGGAAGATGGGCATGCTATAATCAATGGCAAGAATTCCCCTTAGTCCCCTATGTCAACAGCTTGCAGTTCCAATCTGCAGCCAACACATTCTGCTTTCTATCCTCACTTGCTCTTGCCCAAGGCCATTCATAGGGAAGGGGGAAGCTCAGTACAGTCAACTCAGATACAGCCTCATGCTTTTGATAACCGTGACTCAGCAATTCTTGTTCTTTCAGCCATAGCAGCCAATCAGTTAAGAACATAGGAACATAAGAGAAGCCAATGTTGGATCAGGCCAATGGCCCATCCAGTCCAACACTCTGTCACACAGTGGCCAAAAATACCAGGTGCCATCAGGAGGTCCAGCAGTGGGGCCAGGACACTAGCTAAGACACTAACTAACACACCTTGGCATCTGTTCTATTCATCGCATTAAATGCAGGTTACTGATCATGTGCATTAAACTGTCAGCACCATAATATTTTTTCTACAATGGGCTATATTCCAAAATGCACTGCCCAGTCTTGGATAAGGCCAGAAGGCAGATGTCATTCAGCCAGAAACTCATACGAAAGCATCACCCTCTCTTCTGCAGTTGGCACAGTGGTACAGGGATAATAAATCACCCTTATCTTCAAAGGATTCAGGGAGTAAAGAGTGCTTCACTGTACTTTAAGACCATTCAAGAATACTTTCATAATCCATTGCCATGTTGTCATTTAATAGCAAGGGCATAGCACCTAAAAACCAATGAAAATCTCCACTTATTCATCAGAAGCCAGTTCTTGTAAGCATGATACCAGACAGGAAAAAAGCCTCTACTTTGCTTTGTGCAGTAGGAGAATAGTGTGAAAGCCACTGCTGTTGCTCAGGGCACAAATTACTGAGGGAGGCATCATGAATTAACAAAGCAACACTTAATTAAAGGGCCTGAGGCAAAGGGCTTTGCATTCTTACCCTGGTCTGCCTTTCCAAAACAGATTCCCTTGTTGACACCTGCATATATACACAGCTATACGCTTTTTTTATCCACTCGTACAACAGCGTTTTCTTCCCAGTTCAATACTGTCTCTTTCTAACCGAGACCCAGTTTGGTGTGGAGAAGGAGAAATTGGATTTGTACCCTGCCCTTCACTACCCAAAGGAGTCTCAGAGCAGCTTACAACCTCCTTTCCCTTCCCCTCCCCACAACAGACACCCTGTGAGGTAGGTGGGGCTGAGAGAGCTCTCTCAAGAACTGCTCATGAGAGAACAGCTCTGAGAAAACTTATGACTGACCCAAGGTCACAGCAACAGTTGCATGTGGAGGACTGGGGAATCCAACCCAGTTCTCCCAGATTAGAGTCCGCACTCTTAACCACTACACCAAACTGGCAGACTCTAATCTGGAGAATGGGGTTTGATTCCCCACTCCTTGAAGCCAGCTGGGTGGCCCTGGGTCAGTCACAGTTCTTGCAGTCCAAAAAATAAACCTAGCTTGCCACAAAAAGAGCTAGAGCTTCAGGATGCCAGACAATCTTCAGATCTCTTGGCTATGCTACACCCACTGCCATACGATAATTATTTCCAATCCATCCTATTTATTTACCATCTGCTGCAAAATTAGTGATCCTTTCCATTCACGGCAGCAGCTGCTATTCTAAACATTTAGAGGCAACTTGCTATTGGCAGCAGAAGAAAAAGAGAACAAAGGACTTCAGTAAAGGAATTTAAGCTGAGGACATTAACCTTCCTAACATATTGGACTTCATTACTGCTGGATGTATTCCAGTTCCTTTCTCCCACCACCACCACAACTGCATCGCTGGACACTGTGACCATGAGCTGTAAGCATCAGATCTGGGAACAAAACATTTCATCTCCACATAATGTGACAAAGGGTCTGAGCATTTCTCATCTATCAGAGTCATCTGCCTTCAGCTACCTGGTCCCATTAAAAGCCTCATTAATAATAATAATAATAATAATAATAATCTTTCAATTTATTGATCACTCAATCCTGCAGAGCTTGCTGGCTCTGAGCGATTTACAGTTACTCATTTTTCACGGGGGACTAACAATGCTTTGTGGGGTAAGGGAGGACAACATATATACATCTTAAATTGCACACATTCACAGCCGACGAGGGTTTCGTTCAGATTAGCAGACACCTGTATTTTTAAATTTATTCTTAGAACCTGATGGGGAAACACTCAGATTAGAGCAGCTCTCGATTTACTTCTCAAGTCGATATGGCAGAAAACACTGCCCTTAAATCTACCTGGGCTACTGGCGAGGTGTAGAAGAGAGACACTAACAATCTGACAACACACCTAAAGAATTCCAAATATTTCAGGCTTTCTGAAATAGGGCAAACCCATTCAGTTCTACCAAGCCAAAATTAGGTAGAGAAGGATAAGGCAGATCTTTTAAATGCCCTACTTTTTAAAGGGCACATCTACAGCAGTTTACATATGCTCAGAAACATCCTTAATGGACCCTTTTCCTAAGAAAGGGCGCACAGTCAAAACTGTGTTTGCTTTTTTAAAAGGGACGGGGGGAGGCTGTCTGGGCTAAAGCCTGTTTTGAAACATCTTCTAGAGGAGAATCTCGGGATATGTTATGGTGCAGAAGCAGTGGGGAAACCCTAAAGCTAGCAAGGTTTCGCGTTCCTCTGCTAATAACGGAGGACCGAGAGGGAGGCTCTAGTTTGCCACCCCGTGACGTGCCAGCGCAGGGCAAGTATGCAGAGCCCTTTAGCCGCGCTCCTCCTACGCACCTCAGCTTGCCGGGCTGGCCACCGGGAAAGGGGCTCACTCTGGCGGCGAAGCCATGCCGGCGGCTCCAAGAGCGGACCCGAGCTCGTCTCTTTGGCCTGGGCAGGAACACTAGCAGAAGTCTCCGTCCGCCGCCTTTCACCTCACTCGGCTCCCCCGGCGCAGAGCGTGGCTAGTGGCCGGGCCCCAGCCAATGGCACCCGCGGCGGAGTCCATGTGATCGTCGGCCTTCCCTCCCCCGACGCAGAGGCTCAGGTGCGGCTTGAGCCGGCGGGGGCCGGTCCGGGAAGCTGGCGGCGCTCTCGGCCTTTTTCGCCTGCTGGGAGCCATCGTGCGCCGCTTTCTCCGTGGCAAATTCGCCAGGGACGCGCGGGAGTTTGGAAGAGCCCCCGCCTGCCTTGCTGTGAACAGACTGCCTCTGCCTTGTTGTGCAGACGGGCCGAGGAGCGGGCCTCCAGTTGAGCGCCTGGCGCGGAATTTCTAAGCCACACGCCGTTGCAGAGCGCCGTTTACCTAATAATGGGACTGCATCCCTGTTGATTTATTCTAACAACGCTTCAGCAAACAGTAGTTCTTTATACATGTGGGCACGTACTTGCGCGCGAGTGTCTTTATGTACATAGGGCGTATCCGGCAATATACCATCTCTCTGTCTGCATACAAAGGTAGATAAACAGTACATGGTCCTCTCCTCCAGTCTGCCCTTCTAACAAGTTTGGTTAAGGCTAGTCTGACTGACCAGCCCAAGATCCTCCAGTGAGGTTCATGGAGAAGAGGGATTTGAACCAGCTCCCCCCAGTTGTAATTCAGCACTAGCCACCACATTACAGAATTGGGAAGCACAGCTTATTTTTTTTGGGGGGGGG
>NW_015172007.1:1814750-1846475 GCF_001447785.1 Gekko japonicus
GTACTGTTGCTAAAGCAAACCACAGCAGGCTTTTAGAAGGGGATTGGCCATTGATGAGATTGATAAAAGCTTGCACCTGCTTATAATACATGTTGACATGGGGGGCCCTCTCTATCAGTACACATAGCAGTCCCATAGAAATGCATTATTGCTCTTGCCCTTAGTGGCTAAGGCAAACAGTACTGGGAACTCTACTCAGTAGAGTTATGGGTGCCTCAGAAGGACTGGGCTGTGGAGAAAATTAATTGCCCTGCCTCTTAGCTTACAGTTCTGGACCAATGTTCCCTCTAAGCTGTGGAGTCTTGTGAGCCAAAATTCTACTTTGTGAGCTGTGGGCCTTAAAGTCGTGAGCGAGCAATTTGGCTGCTGCATAAATCAGTTTGCTCTGAAGCCCTTCTTCCTCAGCTGAGACAAAAATCTGTGAGCTGGAGGCTAAAAACCTGTGAGCTAGCTCACACTAACTCAGCTTAGAGGGGACACTGTTCTGGACATGTAGCTACAAGTCTGAAGCTGTGAGCTCTGACTCACAAAAGTTCATGCTGGAATAAATGTTGTTAGCCTTTAAGGTATTTATTTATTTATTTATTAAATTTCTCCCCCGCCCTTCCAGCCAAAGCCTGCTCAGTGGTACCAGTGGACTTCTCTCTTAGTTGACAGAACAGTCTCCTTTTGTGTTGCTTTCCAAGGCAGCAGTACAGGTTCACACTCAGCAGAGTTTTATTCCCAAAAAATGCCAAAGGTTGGTGAATTCAGACTGGGAATGGGGAAGAATGTTCAGTCCAGTTTCCTTTACCTCATCCAGATCTCAGTCTGCTGCATCACATGCCATTCCCCCACAGCCAAGTTGCATCTCCTTCCCCTCCACACCCCAGTCCCCAAGTAAATCTTGTTTCTCTTCAAGCCTTGTGCAAAAACCCTTCTTCAGCTACTCTCCCCAGTCTGTCTGAACACCCATTTTCAGCTTTATTCTCTGGCTGCCCTGTTCCCCCACACACACACACACGCACGCACATCTCACAATCTTCAGCACTTCTGCAACCCCTTTACATCTGTTTTCAAAATTGGTTGTAAACCCTATTCTCCCCAGCTGTTTTCTCAGTACCCATGACACTTTTCCTGGTGTTTGCAAAGTGTTTCAAAAAGTGGGTGTGGTTGAAGGGCTTCTGATTGGCCACTGGAGATCTGATTGGCTGTGGAGATGAAAATAATGTTGTTTTGGTGACATCTGTCTCACACTCCTTTATCACAGTATATATTTTTATATTACTCCCTTCTTTTTTGCACTTGGGCTGGGGGGGGAGGGTGTCTGCCTCCCACAGGAGCCATTTTGTGGTTGCACCCACCCCCCTACAGCAAAATTCCAAAGGTGTCCACACTCAAAAAGGTTGGTGATCCTGGTTTAGAATGTTTATTTAGCATTTAGTACTCTGTTTCTCAAGTAGAAGGTGCCAGAGCTCCAGTTAGGCTTGGGATCACTAGTACAAACTGGATGTCCTTTTTCCTTTGTCTCAGATAAACAGATACAGATGGTTACCTAGTGCTTATTTCTATTTTTTTATATCCAGCTTTTCCCCCTGATCAGAACCCACAGTGCCTTATCATATTGTTCTCCCCTCCTCCACCTTATCACAACAACTTTGTGAGGTAGGTTAGGCTCAGAGATTGTGATGGGCCCAGGGTCACCTGTGAGCCTCCATGACAGAGTGCAAATTCTAACCGGATTGTCCCAGGCCCTAGTTGGGCTGTCTAACCACAACTCCATGCCAGCTCTCAAATGATGAGGAAGTATATTCTACACATACCCAAACCTTTTATGCTGCGTTCTTACTTCCAGATTGGAATCCTGAAGCAACATGTTTAGTAAAATGCCGTATAAGCCGCCCTGAGCCTCCGGGGAGGGCGGGATAAAAATGTAAATAATAAATAAATAAAACCACTCCTATCAAACTACTCCTTTCTGCCTAAATAAATTTAAGGCACAAATGGGTTGGGGGTTTGTTCGTCTGTTTTGCATTGCACTGAACACCTTTGGGCTCATTGTCTGGATCTGAACAGATCCTTTTTGGCCCACTTTTAGTTCCCAGTCTGCATAAGGGAATTAAGGGTCTGAGGATTGTTATTGGTTCTACTACACTTAAATACTTCCTTTCTGCCCCTGTGTTCAAGGTAGCTTGCAATTCCAAATTAATAAAGTACAATATAATACATAAAAGGGAAAGGGGAAGCAAAGTCAGTTACCACCTTTAGGTCATTCATAGAGTAGAACAGCCACGGTCAGAGCTGGATTCATAATCAAGTGAAGTAAGTGACGGTTTAGGGGCTTAGATGATGAAAAGCGTCTAAATACCAAAAACGACAACAGCCAAACAAACCCAGACACGCAGTAAATTACCATTTGGGGGGATAATGCGTGATACAGTGTAGGGCCTCCGCATGTCTTCATCCAGCCATGACTCCCTTCTATTCCGGGAGAGGGGGAGCTAAATGGTGATTGTCCCCAACCAGGCCACTCTTTATGCATTTATTTATTTGCTTCATTTATATCCCGCCTTTCTCCCCAAAGTGTCTTACAGCATTTTTCTCTCCTCCATTTTATCCTCACAACAGCCCTGGAAAGTAGATTAGTAGAAATTCAAACACTCTAACCACTACAAAAACATGTCACCAATTGGGCTATCAGAGGGCTGTGAGGGCAGTGGCCAGGCAGCCCTCCATTGTGCCTGGATCCAGTCCAGCTGAGAATTCGCTCCTCAAAGAATATTGGTACCAAAAGTTAATTGTCATTTGTATGGGTTATAATTCCTGTAAGCCACTTTGGCTGAGAAGCAGAATAAAAATACCTATGTATCTAATAGCTAGGGGCTGTGGTGGCTCAAGTGGTTAAGACGCTGAACTGCAGGCTGTGGAAGGTCAGTAGTTCAGCAGTTCGAGACCCGAGTGTGCCGCATGACGGAGTGAGCTCCCGTCTCTAGTTCCAGCTCCTGCCAACCTAGCAGTTCGAAAGCAAGAAATTGCAAGTAGATAAATAGGGACCACTTCGGTGGGAAGGTAACAGCGTTCCGTGCACCTTGGTGTTTAGTCATGCCGGCCACATGACCACGGAAACATCTTTGGACAGCGCTGGCTCTTCGGCTTTGAAATGGAACTGAGCACCGCAACCCTAGAGTCGGATTCGACTGGCTTTCGAGCAAGGGAACCTTTACCTAACCTATCTAATAGCACTGTACAATAGAACCACTGGGCTACAGGGCAATGGCAAATTGGGAAACTTCCAGATTGGCAGAAATGGCTGAATCTTTTAAAAGGAGGGGATTAAAAAGGAGGGGGAGATACTAATTTTTAGACATCTTTGACAGCATTTTCATGCAGCCATCACACACACTCAGGCCTCCAAACCTGGAGTGCTTTGATGACCATGATCTTGCAAGAAAACCTTATTTATTATTTATTTAACCTTGCAAGATCTCTGGAGCCATTTTGAGTTGCTGAGGCAACCTCCTAATGCCAAGGTACATGCCTCACTTAGATTGTGCCAGGGAATCTGCATCATTCTGCTGTGAGTGCCTGAGCCCCTCTCTTAATAACCAAAGCAGCACTTGGTCATAGCCTGGCTAATCTGGCCTTGGATAAGCTCCTTTCACAGTCTCTGAGACTGGAAAGGGCTTAGGTGGAAGAAGATATGTGTGGGAGTGATGAGAAGGAGTGCTGGAGGCATGAACCCTACCAGTTTTGTAGACACCAGCTACCTCCATCAACATTGGAAAGCTTTATTTTGTAGGGCTCCAAAGTCACTGTATGACCCATCTGCAACAAGGCAAGGGGTTTTAGGGGATCTCTCTTGGATTGTGCAATGTGGCCACTGAGGACAACAAAATGTCAAGAATGATCCTGTTTTGCTCACCATGTAGAGTTTGATGGCATTTTTACATGTGTGGATTTGCCTATCCCACACTTTACCACACTTTGGAAACAACTTCCATTTATCTCAGTGAGAATCACTTCTGAGTAAACATATACAGGACTAGACTAATGCAAGATAGTCTTTGTTCTGTCTTGTGTCTCCTCTTCATCTGTAAGAACCTTGATCCTTCCCAAGTTGAAAGGTTTAGGGTGTGTTCAGACGGGCAGCTAATCCCGTCATTATGCCAGTTTGAATTTTATCCCGATCTTTTTAATCCATCGTAGCACGACCAGACATCCCCCTGGTGAACTGCCTTACCGCGTGCTGCCTCCGTTGTGGATTGTCTAGATGGTGTCCACTGAAGGAGGTATGCGTGGTGGTTTTTTTAAAAAAACCTTTTTGTGCATGCGCATAGGCATCACAGCATGTCCTTGCTGAAGGAGGCGCGTGGTCCTTGCTGAAGGAGGCACATGTGCATAGACGTGACAGCACATCCTTGTTGATCCGCGCATGTGTAGAGATTTTTTAAAATGGCGCCCGCTCAGGATGGTCTGATGTCAGACCACCCCGAAAGGAGGATTGCGCGCTGGTGGAACGATCAGACGGGTGAAAGTCCGCAGTTGTTCCGCAGGTAACCGAAAACTGTCTGATTAGACTCTTAGAATATCTATTGCTTTACTGGACTCAGTATCAGAGTCCTTTCCAGCCCTTTCTAGTAGCTTATGTGCCTTGCCTTTGAAACACTGGAAAGCTAGACAGAGTAGATATTAATGGCACGATTGATCAATAGATGGATTCAGTATATGTCCATCCCCAAAATGTAGCCATAATGCTCACTACCCTAAGGGCGACGTTTTAGGTACACTTATCTGGGAGTAAGATTATTAAACTCAATGGAACCTTCTCTACTACTAAGCCAAAGCCATGACTCAGTGGTAGAGCACACGAGTTCCATGTAGAACATTTTAGCTCAATCCCTGGCATATCCAGTTCAATGACAATCTGGTAGCCAATTTAGGAAAAATCTTTTTCTACATGAGAACCTGACAAGCAGCTGCCAGGGAGGGTAAGCAGTACTGAATTTGATGGCCCAGTAGCCTGATTCAGTACATGTTCACATGTACTTCTTAGTAAAAAAGCATACAACTAGCTGTAGTATATACCATATGAGAATTCTTAACTCGTGACTGTCCATTTAAACGCCTTTGAAGTTTCCAAGAAGAAATGATTAGCTTCTGAAATCTAAAGAAAATTATACCAATTGTTTAATACATCTGCAGTGGTATTTTTAACTCTGCTTTCCTTTATAGCAATTAATTGCTAATTTCAGTCTTTTGAAATACTTTGATGGGTTTGGTGGAAAGTTTTTTTTTTCTTTTTAAACCCCAGTCAACTGCACTATTTTTTCACTTGTTCAGTCCTCAGCTATATTATTTTTGGCCAGCTGTGGAAGTTCAGCAGTCCCCCCCCCCCACAGCTATTTGTTGTATTTTGTTTTACTAACCACAGCATGCTGTATTTGGTTTTTGCTGGTGAACAATCAACAGGGGAGGGGAAAGTGGGGGACTACCAAGTGAACAAAAATAATGAAAAAGAAAATTGGCAGGAAAGCATCAAAGGAGAAAACCAACTGATATTTTACTTTTACACAGACAAATGCTGTTTCCACACAGCCAGGATTCTCCACATTGCTTTAATTGCTGCTGCAGACACACTGGTGATGAAGCTTCCATGTGTGGGGGAGTTTTTTGTGCACTTCTCCTTCGTCTTTTTTCCAGCATCGCCATACTTGATCTGCTGCAACATCAAATTGGCTCTTGGAGGCATGGATGTCATGGCCGCCACTGAGTGACTTACCAGTCTTTTTGTTGTTGTTCCTCATGCATACACAATGGCTCTATCAAAATTTGAAATAAATAAATGGCAATAGATCCTTATAGTAATAATGATATACCAACACACAAAATAGTATTATTCCAGTCATTTTGCAGCTTTCCCTCCCCCATTCCTTTCCAAGCAATTGGGACAAAAACTGCCGATGCCTTTCCCATTGAACAATGAACTTCATTTTTAAAATAAAAACAAAAAAAATAAAAACTGGGAATTCAGAGAAATGGACATAGATACAAGATGACAGATTGTTACAGTGCTACAGAGCAACAGAAATTACATATTTATTTGTTTTTGTGTTTTTTTAAAAAAACCCTGCTAAAAGCCCTGTGTCGGCATGGCAGGAAAATATTATTGTAAAATGGTACCTATGAAGGTCTGACAGTGGAAAATATTGTAGTCGTGGGGAGGAGCTTTGCAGCAGGAAAGTGTGTACCATTCATCCCACTATCATGCTTGGGCTGTGTTCCCCCTCCCAAAAAAAGGGACAGTCCCAATAAAGCAGGTCTGGGAAAGACCCTATTGAGGAAGAGGAAAACCTGGAAAGAGGATGATTAGAGCACCATGTTATGCGGATGCTCCAAAAACACAAAATTGCCTTAGTTTTGAAGCCAAAACAGAAAAAAACCCTTGATGTGGAAGCAGCCACTGGCAATCAATTAAACATTTAAGAGATTAACCAAAAACTCTCTGAGAAAATAGCAATGAAAAAAACTTACATCATGTTTGATTCATCAGTATCATCAAAATTATTATCTATTTTTACAGGTATGGACATTATCAGGAGATGCTTCCTAAGATAAGATTTTATATTCTGTACATATATTTTTATCCCACTTGCTTTGAGTAGCCAAGGACAGTGTATGTGGATCTTCCCTACCTTATTTTATCCCAGTAAGAACTTTGTGAGATAGGTGAGGCAGAGAGAGAGAGAGGTCCATAATAACCCAGTGAGCCTCATGTCTGAGTGAGAATTTGGAGTCTCTACCTCTTCTCCACACTAGCAAATGTCTGTCTACCAGTGAAGATGCTGGAAATGCTGACTAGTCAGGGCCCAGCAGGTAGAAAAAACCCACTCAGGCTGATTCCAGAACTGTGGACAGTTCCCAGGTAATGAACACAGACTAACCCTATGCACATGTATTCCAAGGTAAATCCTACCGATATCCCCGATATCTGTGGGACAAGTTCCATTCCAGGGCAATGCAGTAAAATCAACTTTTATAGATCAAAAGCAGAGGTCTGAATAGACTACCATACTCAGAAATAAAGCACAATTACAATGGAGTCTGCTCTCTCCACACTTCCCTCAGAATTCCACTTGCTCTTCATAAAGAAGTAGCATAATTGAACAAGGGTGTTTTCACTGGGGAAAACACCTTATAAAAGCAAAAAAAGCATATAGAAACATTCTAACTACATTTAACACTTTATTCTCAGCCCTGCATTTGATATTGCAGCCCTGCATTTCTTTAGGTAATATGGTACTAGCACCTGAAGACAAGCTCAGAAGACTCAAGGCTAGAAAAGCCAATTGCTGTTTGGGTAACAGCCATTTCAGGACAAGAGTTATTCAAAATCCAACCAAAGGAACTTTCATAGGAAGGGAAAAGATCCTTAGGAGTGATTTCGTATCTCTGTTGGTCTTTCGATAATGATTTGGTCCCCTGATCGTAAGTCACTGAAATCAATATTAAATATTTTCTTTCTACTTTACATTCCTTAAGTAACTAGGTAGCCCATCCATATGCAGTAAAATTGATTTTCTTTATATATACGTAAAAAAATAACAGCACCAGATGCAACTTTTTTTTAATGATGAGTTTGGGGAAATAAAAGCTCAATTTCCATGAAGAATCAATCTGCTTTTTAGGCTTTGCTGACAGAAAGGAGATACTATAGTGTTCTCAGAGTGCCGACCAAGGTCTATAGAGAAGCAGATCACTGTCTAACAAGGTTATTTTAAGAGAAAATAGATGGCAGGTCTCCCTCCCCCCCACTTAATTAGATCTATACAAGTGGGAGACCTGCAAGGATTTGCAGGGGCATCTCAATTATCTCTGTCCCTTCCCTGAAAGCTTCCATGGCTTTTTCCTGCTCCCTTCTCTCCTTCCTACCCACCAGCCAACCTATCTGTATCTGCTATCAGTCTTCAGCTTTCCCTTCTTCCCTTCCCCTGGCAGCTTTTACCAGCTGGGGAAACTATGGCCAAGTTATTTTCTTGCTCTATGCAAGGTTGCCTTGAGAAGATACTGGACCCTTGGGGCCTGGTGGGTATTTCAGGGGCCAGTGGTGAGGTCTCCTTTGCAGGATCTGGCAGGATGGCCTCTGGCTCTGCTGGAACATTGTCAGCAGGCACCTCTGCAGTGCTGGTCCCTCTGGTCCTCCTCAGCCTCTTCTCCTGAGGACTCTGAGTCAGAGTCACTGGGCAGGTCCGAGGGGGTCATGACAGTTATTTAGTGCTGGTTTCCAGGCCCAGTGCAATTGTGTAGTTGGTAACCCACAAAGGGACATCTCACTTTCCCATCTGTCCTCCTGCCCACACTATTTCCTATTTCCCTCTTCATGGAAACCCCCATATCTTCACCTTTCTCTACTTCCTTCTCTTCTTTCCAGCCACCAACCAACCTACATTTTATCTGCCTCCCATCTTCAGCTATATTTATTTACTTTATGTTGGTTAGGCTAAGAATGTATGCCTAGCCCAAAGTCACCAAGTGAGCTTCCGTGGCAGAGTGGGGATTTGAACCTAGGTCTCATGGATCCTAGTCTGACACTTTAACCACTACGCTATACTAGCTCTCATTGGCTTGCTGTTGCTGAACTGAAGCAAGGAGCCAGTATGGAGAGAGTCATGGGAACTGCATGGTATCAAGTAACTTGGTGCTTGCTGCTAGACCTGGCCATGATGAGCCCTCCCTCAAAGGCCGAAACAGCCCTGGAAAGTGCTCTTCCCCTCCCCTTGCCCTTCACTGACAGAGACCAAGGCTGAAGACTGGCAATACTGTTGTTGCCTAGCAAACTCCATAACGGCCATTGTGAGAACATTCATTTTTTTAAAGCTTCAAGCCCTGCTTCTATTATTTGAATGGGGGTAGTCCCCCATTTTTATTTTTTAGATTTCAGATTCTTCTGCAAACCTGGGTCTTTTCAGCTTTGTAGAAAGCTCTGTCTTGTCTGTTCATGGCTGCACTATTGGGACAGATTTGATCATATTGAGAATTATATATATTGATACTGTCTAAGCATTTGAAGCCTGATCTTCCTTCGAGCTAACTGAACAATCTGACCAGACATACTCCCTTAAAGAAGAAATTGAACTAATGGAATATTATCCTTAGAAGGTGATGTTAACTAACAACCATGGCCATAAGATTGTACAAGTCCAAAGTTCCAAATTAACTCTGTACGTAACAATAATAAGCAAGCACAGATATTTAAGAAATAAGTTACAATGGATCAAAGATTAATCAGTTCTGAATAGACAGAGCATCTTATTTTATTATTGAAGATAAAAATGACATATTTAGAGAATCAAAATTGCAGAAATGCTTATGATATATGCTTTGTTCCTTCATAAATAAAAGAGAGAAAAAGATAAAATGATACCTTTTATTGGTTCAGCTTAATATGCTGAGTTACAGAAAGTTTTGATCTAAATTTCTCTCTAGATGTGAGAAGTTCACTCCCCATCTGAAACGAATGAGAATAGATATTAGCATAAGTAAATTATGCACAGTACTGAACCAAGATGTGACCATATTTCTAGAAAATGTATGTTTACTTTACTCCATAAGTTCAGGAAGCATGATGTGTCTTCTGACTCTTTGGCAAAAAACAAAAACAAAAGAGGAAAGTCAGCAAATGGAGATATAAACATTTCTTCATTCAATAGGTTTTATTTCTCATTAGCCAAAAGTAGAATTGACTCCCAGTTTATTGTTGACGGATCAGCTAGCCTCGTTGTTAATATTTCACAGGCCTGCACAACCTACGATCCATGAAACCCAAACCAGCCAAAAATATTTTGGTTGGTTGCTTGCTAGGTGCTTGATTTTGAAATCCTATGTAGGCACCAAGAACTTGGGTCTCCCAGATCCTAGTCAGACACTCTAACCACTACAACACATGAATATATGAATACATGGAGGTGAAATCAGTATTTCTTGCTAGACTCCATCTTGCTTATTCTTACTGTATCCACAGCTTTTGCTTGCTGGACACAAAATGTCTAGCTGGACATAAAATTTGTTTCACCAGTTGTGAAGAAGAACATGAAACGAAGTCTTTTGCTGCCTTTTTTGAAGCTGTCCTATAATTTCCCCTGAGAAATGTGGGTCTGTCTCCTTCTTGAAATCTTGCACTGCTCTGCAATCAATTTATGATTGACTTTTCAAGCCACAGTGCCAAGAGGCTGGGGGTGGGGTGGGGGAGTATGAAAGGCAACACATAGGAATAGATTGCACTTGCAGTTTGGGTTGGACAAAGTGGTCAAGCATGACTGGCTTGCCATTGAGCGGGCTGCTAACCATTCTCTTGCCCTACCTATGAAGCTAAATTATAGTAATTTAAAGCCCATAAATTAATGTTTCTTGAAAGAAGGAAGTTAAAACATTACTTGTTTACAAATGAGCAATAAAAGCAATTAAAGATCATTCGTTTATGACTTGCAAGGGGGGGGAAGGGACTTTAGCTATATATGAGGACCAAAAGCTAGCCTTAAAATCTGATTCTGAAAAGTAGCTTCGGGTATCACAACATTTAAGTACTGCTCTGCACAGGTGGTGGCTGAAGTGATAACACTTCTTAGAAATCAACTTATATTTATTTACTTACGTCTTTTGTATCCCACCTTTCTACCCGATGGGGGCCCTAAGAGGCTTACATCATTCTCCTCTCCTCCGTCTTAGCCTCACAACAAGGTAGGTTAGGCTGAGAGACTATGACTGGCCCAAGGTCACCCAGTGAGCTTTCATGGAGAATCGAAACCAGGTCTCCCAGATACTAGTCCAACACTCTTAACCACTATGCCACACTGGTTCTGAAATGGAAGACGACGCTGCATAATGCTGTAGAATTGTCTCAGGACAATAATATACCCACTCCCTAAATTCTTTTTTTGCAAATAGTTTCATTTTCCTTCCTCAGGTAATAATAAATATAAAGTATATTGCAGCATTACAGATTGTAATGTATTCAGAAGCTGCCATGAATACGTTAAGATGTAATGTAAAACATCTCATAAGGAAGCAATGTTAAGCTTCGTCTTGAACAGGGATTGAAGTCCAAGACTAAAGCGACCAATCAGGTTCAAATGTATATAAGCGGGAAAGACTCTGATTGGTCCCTTATGCGCTCAACCTGATAGGTTGATAACTGTATAGTAGGTGTGGCTACATTAGCCCGAAATGTTTAAATACCGAGCAGCTGCAATGGAATAGCTGTTCGGGCTATCAGAAGTTGTACCGTGTTAGAGAAGTGATCGTCGAGCTGAAATAAACCTGAGTTTTGCTGAAATCACTCTCTGACTATTTTGTTAAGCATCGGACTTAACACAGATTTTTATGGATGGATATATTTTAAAAATCAATGTGTTAAGAAAAGAGCGGTCAGCTTCCTTATTCTTGGAAGGTACTTTATTCTTAAGGCCACAAGTAAATTTTGTTGCACAAACCAATCTTACTTGATGTGGACAAACTCCATATTAAGACTGGTATCATCTAACATCCCAGTGACAGAGCATATTTGTTCAGGAGCTGTGTTACATCTAACTATGGACATATACATGTGCATACAAAATCAGACTGAAGGTTGTAACCAGTGTTCCCTCTAAGCTGTGTGTGTGAGCAGCCGCCCATTAACACAGGAAGCCCTGCTCAGCAGCAATCTGGAGCCACACACAGGATCTTGCACTGCCCATTCCCCATTTTAAGATTACAGCAGTTATATTCTGCTCAGGATGTGAACTGCTACGCTCCGTAGGGGAGACAAAGTTAGAGGGAACAATGGTTGTAACAATGGAGCAGAGGTCACTGGGGGTGTGGGGGGTATTTGTGAATTTCCTGCATTGTGCAGGGTTTGACTAGATGACCCTGGAGGTCCTTTCCGACTCTATGATTCTATGAATCCAATTGGGAATATGTCAGCTTCTTACAACCTTTTAAACTACACTGAGGAGCAAGATAAAACAATCTTGGATTAGACTTGCCAACCTCCAGGTGGGGGCTGGAGACCTCCCAGAATTATAACTGATCTTCAGATGACAAATATCAGTTCCCCTGGAGAAAACAGTTGCTTTGTAGTATAGATTCTGTAGCATTCTATCCTGCTGGGGTCCCTCACCTCACTATACCCTGCTCTACCCTCCCCAGACTCTACCCCCAAATCTCCAGGATTTCCCAACCTAGAGCTGGCAACCAGGGTTCCCTCTAAGCTGAGTTAGTGTGAGCTAGCTCACAGTTTTTTAGCCTCCAGCTCAGGCATTTTTGTCTCAGCTCAGGAAGGGTGGCTCCAGGGCAACCTAATTTATCCAGAAGCCAAATTGCTCACTCACAACTTTAATGCCGGTAGCTCACAAAGTAGAATTTTTGCTCAGAAGACTCCACAGCTTAGAGGGAGCATTGCTGGCAACCCTGCCTTCGGTATCCAATCCTGGCTGACATTCTCCTTGTCAAGTAACATAACACGATCACTTTACATCAATGACCTGCACAGCCAACAGTTATTCAAAATTAATCTCTCTTGCAACAGACAGCATTAATTATTTTAAAAGCATTGTAAGTTTGTGCTGTAGAGAGATGTTTGGATAGTCTTTGTTAACACAGCAGTACTACTGTCTGTCTCATAGGCTAGTTCTGAGGCTTCACTAAAATAGAGCCCAACTGATTGTATCTTACAGTGGTGGTGGTGGTGGAAAGTGCTATTAAACCACAGCCGACTTATGGCTACTCCACAGGGTTTTCAAGGCAAGGGACTGTCAGAGGTGGTTTGCCATTGCCTGCCTCTACATAGCAACTCAAGACTTACTTGGTGGCCTCCCATCCAAGCATGAACCAGGGCCAACCCTGCTTAGCTTCCCAGATCTGACAAGATCAGGCTAGTGTGGACCATCCAGATAACCTTTTCCCATAAGGGATACAGTACAGTGCCTCTCCCACTGATTCCTACCTCCCCGTCTACTCTCCCGGGCTTTGAGGTGATGTGTGCTGGAGCGGCAGTGGGGCTTGAGGGCTGCAGCTTAATTTGTATTATCAGGTGACCTCAAAGGGTCTCTGTGATGAAAAATATCCGAGGAGAGAAAATAGATGTGTGTTTGCAAGCTGCAGAGTTGCCTCATGCAGTTTCTCAGTTCTTGCCAAAAGACTGGAATGGTGACAAAAACAAAGCATGGCCACAAAGCCAGGCCAGCTGCTTCCCAAACTGCTAATCAGTATAGATACAGCAAGTTGCTGTGTTAGGAACCCTGGGACTTGTAGACAGCCAACTCCAAGCTTGTTACAAGAGATGCAGCAAACCAGTGCTATCCCACTATAACATTAGGTAACCTAAGTGAGATATAGCCTTTGTTTTTGTTTTCAAGTGCTTCCATTACTGGGGCCATTTCACACATTATGCAGAGGAAAACCCAAAAGTCTGCCCAACAAGCAGCTGCACAACAATGCCGGCTCCGTGGTGAGTATATGTGTAGGATACATGCCTTGGCAAATCTGCTTATTGCATTCACCCTATCCAGTGTTCCCTCTAAGCTGAGTTAGTGTGAGCTAGCTCACAGTTTTTTAGCCTCTGGCTCACACATTTTTGTCTTTGCTCAGGAAGGAGGACTCCAGAGCAAACTCATTTATGCAGTAGCCAAATTGCTCACTCACAACTTTCATGCCAGTAACTCACAAAGTGGAATTTTTGCTCACAAGACTCCACAGCTTAGAGGGAGCACTGACCCTATCCATGTTAAGCACATAGTTGAAATCAGCATCATGAGAGAGGAAGTCCTTACTTATAAGACAGAAGATGCTATCTACAAATCTTACTTGTCAACCAGCGTCACATCAAGTACAGAGCCTGTGTGTGTGTGTGTGTGTGTGTGTGTGTGTGTGTGTGTGTTTGTTTGTTGGCCATTTTCTCCAGGGGAACCTGTTCTCTGCCACCTGGAGGACAGTTGTAATTTCAGGAGATCTCTAGCCCCTACTTGGACACTGGCAACTCTACTAGGTGACTTTGGGCCAGTGGTTTTCTCACAGTCTAATCTACAACCTCACAGCATTGTTGCAAAAATATAAAAGAGGAGGGGAGAGTTATGTGCACTGACCTGAGCTCTTTGGGGAAAGGGCAGGATAAAAATGTAGCAGATAAGATTTACTGACATTTGGAGCCTACCCATTCCTTCATCAGATAATACTACATCAAAATGCAAGCAGAACAGCCATTTAAAATTAAAGTGATATCTAATAAAAATGAAACATTCATGGCATGCCATTTAGCCTTAGACACCTAAGAGAACCAGCCCAAATAGAACTGTTTTATGGTGTTGCCTAGCAATAGGCTGGTACCTCTTGAGAAGAATGGAGTTCCAGAAGATTAAAATACTTGATGGTCTAAATTGATACCGTGGCAGTTTTATTAACACTTTCCAACAGCACTGAGCCGAGAGGTTGCGCTGACCTATGCTGGAAGAGACACTTGCTTTGATTTGTTGATACCTCAGTAAGCAGCTTGTTCACTGGAATTTAACTCCTATAGAAGTGGGAGTCTAAAGAAAGAGAATTATACAGCAGATTTTATATTCAGCATTTTGAGATCCAACACAATGTTTATGCAGAAGGATGGTTTCAGTTATAGCAACTGCACATGGGGAATACTAGTCTCTAGGTGGGGATCCCCCAGAATTACACCTCATCTCCAGCCTACAGAGATCAGTTCCCCTGGAGAAAATGGATGCCTTGGAGGGTGGACTCTTTAGCATTGTACCCCACTAAGGTCCTTGTCCTCCCCAGACTCCACCCCCAAATCTCAGGAGTTCCCCAATCCCCTTCCAGTGGCCAAGCGGGACCTGGCAACCCTAATGGCTTAGTCGATGAGCACATCCTATTTGGTCTATCTTCATAACAGAACTTCCTAGGAATGGTGATGGGCCTTTGCCAAAATATTTGGAAATAGGGATGGGCATGAACCAGCTCACAAACTAAAGTTCATGACAAATTTTAGCCAGTTCGTGGTTTGTGAACTGAAATTTGTGGCATGAAGTTTTAGCGCTGTTCTTGGTGGTTTGTGAATGGCGACAGACTGGTGCCAATCAATTAAACTGTTTACAAAACTCTAAGGCAACAAAGGGAGTAGAATTCTGCATCCTTGGAAACACCAATAGGAGTCTTCCAAAGCTTAATAGGCACTGCTGGCCGTCAGTCACAGAGTTCCCATTCTGCTCTATGGGCTCAGAAGGCTATATATTCGCCAGCTCTGTTCCCACCCTCTTTGGAGCCAGTTTGGTGTAGTGGTTAAGTGTGCGGACTCTAATCTGGGAGAACCAGGTTTGATTCCCTACTCCTCCACTTGCACCTGGCTGGATGACCTTGGGCAAGCCATAGTTCTGATAAGAACTGTTCTTGAAAAAGAGCAGTTTCTGTCAGAGCTCTCTCAGCCCCACCTCTGTTGTGGGGAGGGGAAGGGAAAGGAGTTTGTAAGCTGCTCTGAGACTCTGAGTGAAGGGCGGGGTATAAATCCAATCTCTTCTTCTTCTTCTTCTTCTTTGTTGTCTGGTGAATTGAGAGAGAGGCATGGAGCTAGCATTGTTTTGCTTTCTGCTTGTGATTTGCTCTCTGCTGCTGGGATTCATTGCTTCCTGCTTGTGATCTGCTCTCTGCTTCTGGGGTTTGGTTGTGGAGTGGACACAGTCTCTGTGCTCATGCTGAGCACTGGGGCTTAGCTTGGGTGCCTCCCCAGAGGACCCACATTTATATACCCCCACCCCTCTTGTGATCTGCTCTCTGCTGCTGGGGTTTGGATGTAGGTAGGTAACTCAGGGGTCTGAGCCACCCAGTCTCCGTGCTCACACTGAGCTCTGGGGCTTAGCTACTGGGTACCTCCCCAGCGGACCCACATTTATATACTCCTCACCCCTCTTACTTGTGATCTGCTCTTCGTGGCTGGGGTTTGGGTGTAGGTAGGTAGACTCAGGGCTCTGAGCCACACAGTCTCTTTGTTCCAGCTGAGCACGTCTTAGCTGGTGGGTGCCTCAGACAAGGGCCCACATTTATACCCACCCCTCCTGACTGCTTGTAAACACCATGAGGGTGAAAGTGGCTGGAAGGGGTGCTCATAATAGGGATAAGTTCTCCCCCCATGTATCAGAGACCCCTGTCTCTGGGCACCAAACCCAGCCTACCACCCCCTGAATCCCCACCCCAACAGGGCAGCACCAGGGGTCTCAGAGCCTTCTTCCCCTGCAGTCCTTGGGGCTCTCCTGAGTGGAAACAGAGATTTTAGCCATGTCCAGACACCAGCAGTCACTAAAGGTCTTTGGAGAGGACTCTGACAGAGATTGGGGAGGAAGCATCCTCCCTTTCCACATCCCATCCCTTCCGCCTCATGGAAGACATAGCCTTTCACCAGCTGCTGCACCACCCTGCCCCCTGGTACTCTGTCCCCTTGTGGAGGACCATGAGCCGGTGAATCTTGCCTGCCAAGCACCGCTCCACAGTGGCAGTGGTCAAGAGTGTGCTCTCCAGAGTGCAAGGCCAAGCTTCACCGTGGATCTCTGGAGCAGCCGGCAGCACAGCTACCTCTCTCTCATTGCCCACTGGTGGCAACCAGAGAACCTCACTGTCCGGATTGTGGGGCCCAGGCCTCAGGAGGGGACAGTCCTGCCACCTGGCTACAAAGTGGTTCTGCTCCATGCACAGGGGGTGGATGCAGACCGCATGGCACCAACATACTGGCAGTGGTGAAGACTGCATGCCTCAAGGGCATTGTCTGCCTGGTGCACACACTTCACCTTGTGGTGAAGGATGCTCTGGGTTTGGGAAGCACTCTGAGGCCTACTTGGGATGCTGCCACCCTTGAGCTGTGGTCCCTACTTGAGACTTGCTGGTGTCTGGCTGCCCATTTCTCATGCAGCATCAAGTCTGCATGTCTGCTGCATGAGAGGCAGGGGGAGGGGGCTGAGCCTGAACACTGGCTCATTCAGGACCTACCCACTCACTGGAATTCCACCTGTGCCATAATAGTGAGTTTCTTGGAGCAAAAGAGCATAGTACAAGATGTCATATCTGTCATTACCATCATGCAAAGGGAAGAAGAGCTCAGCATCAGCTCGAACGACTGGCTGACCCTCTCCCAAATGGTGCGTGTTCTGAAGCCCTTCCAGGGCACCACTGACATGCTCTGCACCCACATGGCCAGCCTGGAGCAAGTAACCACCCTGATTTGAGGGCTGGACTAGGCATTGGCCTCTGCACTGCTGCTGGGCACCGAGGGGATAGCTCTACTCCCATGGGTCTGGGCCTTGGCAGAGAGGTTGCAGGTGAGCACTGCCATCAGGTTGCACCCTCTCTGCAAAGAACGGGAGTACAAGCTGGCCTGTGTCTGCAACCCACAGATTAAGGGCAGCATTCCTCTCCATAACGCAGAGCTCATGGAGTGGAAGCGTGAGCTCTGCAAAGAAGCATGGAGGTTTCAGGCCAGCAGACATGGCCAGCGGGAACAGTGGGTGGAAAAAACTGGGGGGGGGAGCTGCAGACCAGCACCTCTGCCTCCAAGAGCCCAACTAGGCAGAAGACCCACTACTAGTTGTCGGTACTGAAGTGAGAGGTCAGCAGCAGGGATGAGGAGGCCAGGCATGTCATGGTGGAGAATTTGGCAGAGATGATAAGGGAGTACCTCGCTGAGTCCCCTGAGCCCACCTCCGCTGATCCCCTTGAATACTGGTCACACAAGGCCATCATCTCGGCATAGCCATGAATATCCTCTCCTGCCCTCCCACCAGTGTCCAGAGCGAGCAGATGTTCTCTCACCTGGCAGAACTTCTTAGCCTCCACCGCTCCTGCTTGGACCCAGCCAGAGTGGACAAGTTGTCCTTCCTGAAGGTGAATGTCCCCCTGCTGGGCCACCCCACTCTGGATCTGTTGGAGTAAGATCCAGGCCTACTCATGTCCCCCTATGTGTCCTCCCATCCCTCTTCCTCTCTGGGTGATCCAGCCTGCGGGTTGCACCCTTGGTGGTTGGGTGGACGGATGGCCCCCCTCTGCCAGGTGGGAGTGGGCTGTCCCCACACCCAACCCAAACAATGTCTACCTCATGAGAACACACCTACCTCATGAACCAACATCTACCTGATAGCACAATGCCTACCTCTTAGAACAACACCCACTTTAGCAAACATCTGCCTCAGCAAACATCTGCCTGTATAAGCAAGCCCCTGTTTGACTACCCCGTTCCACTGCATTTGTACAATTCACAGTCACAACAGGTGACCTCTTATCTGTAGAATGTGTTCTGATAATGGTGAATAACCAGAAATTTCACATAGAGGTGGGCTGTGCCCAGAGTATCTATGTGTTTGGGCCTGAGGGGGCCTGGGAGCGTTGTGGGCATGCTTCCCTTCCTTGTGGTGTCTGGCTGGGAGTCTGGCAAGCAGCCATGGGATTATTTTGGGGAGCCCCATCAAAACGCTGGGGATGCCTGGTCTGCTAGTCTGTCTTTTTAGACTTGGGATACCTGGTCTGTCTTTTTAGACTCGAGAGGTGGCCCTACCAGCTTCACACGTGTTTCCATTTATCCTCATAGAAAAATTTACCCTGATGGATCAGTGTGCACTGGACCCAGTTGCAGAGTAGAATAATACACCCCCATTGGTGGGTGTGCTCTGTACCTTTGTGTGTAAGCCTTAACTAGTGGGTTCCTCAACTGAGTACCCACTTTTATTATACACTTCCAGCTGCCATGGGAGTACTGTGGGGAGCCCCCACTGAAACTCTGGGGATATCTGTCCTCAAAATATTGGTTGTGTATTTCAGCCTTGGGGGGTGGGCTGTGAGCATTGTGGGCATGCTTTGGGTTTGGGGTTTCCAGTGGACTCAGGGCCACCATTTCCAGGCCACCCTTCAAGAGGTCATTCTCCCAGGGACGACAATACAACAGTGCTATCCAAAAGGACTTGGGGAAGGGCCCTGGAAGCAATCACTCATTCACCTCATTGAGGAAATGATTGCTGTGCATGGCCAGCCGTTATCAGGGCTTTGAGCCACCATATCTACATATGTCATTGCACGCTTTGGGGGTTGTGTGTCAGGGCTGGACTCTGGGCTTCAATCCATCATGTCTACATACATCTCAGGGCTTCAAACCACCACATATACATGCATTGTCGCACCATTTGGGGTTTGGGTGTCAGGGGTGGACTCAGGGCTTCAAGCAACCACATCTACATACATCTCAGGGCTTTGAGCCACCACATCTACATGCATCATTTCATGCTTTCAGTTATGGGTCTCAGGTGGTCTCAGGGTACATTGCACTGATTCGGCTGGGTGGGCAAAAATGCCTCTCACCTTCAGTTTCTACTGCAGAGGTTCTTGGGGACTTTGGTTCTGTTCTGCTGGGCTTCTATTGCCCTTGTTTTTTTGTTATTTTTTCCTCCATAGGAAACACTGGAGGATGAGGGCACCTTCTTTGGGAGGCCATAAATTCAATCATCACCAAATTTGGAGGGCAGGCAGAGGACAGTCAGCCAGAGAGCCACTGTGAGTTTGGTGTCTCTAGCACACCGGGGTCTATTCTATACACTCCTGAACCTGTGCCTCATTTCCCCAGAAAGCACTTTCCTGGGGGCACCTTCTTTGGGAGGCCATAAATTCAATCATCACCAAACTTGGAGGGCAGGTAGAGGAGAGTCAGCTGGAGATCCCCTTTGAGTTTGGTGTCTCTAGCCTGCCAGGGTGTGGTGGTTCTATCACATAATGAACTTCATGAACTAGTTTGGTTCGTATGAAGCCTTTTTAGTTTGTGATGATCCATGGTTCAGTTTGTGGGTCCCCCACAAACCATGAACCAAAGCACACTGCATTTTCTCAATTTGTGCCCATCCCTATTTGGAAAGGCCTTCCATAAGTAATGGCCTATTTGAAAACTTAAAGGCAGCTACAGTTGAAAGCGACCTATAGAATGCAATATAAGGCAAGCAGACCTAGAAAGTCAGTATTGTACACCTTCTGTACACCTTTGGTAGGGGCTGTGGCTCAGTGGTAGAGCATCTGCTTGCCATGCAGAAAGTCCTAGGTTCAATACCCAGAATCTCCAGGTGAAAGGACCAGGCAGTAGGTGCTGTGAAAGTCCTCTGCTTGGGACCTGGAGAGCGGCTGCCAGTCTGAGTAGACAATGCTGACTTTGATGGGCCAGGGGTCTGATGCAGTATAAGGTAGGTTCATCTGTATCTGAAAAAGTGAACAGTGACTCACAAAAGTTCATACCCTGCCACAAATTTTGTTAGTCTTTAAGGTGCTAAGGACTCTTGCTGTTTTCTACTGCTTCAGGTGATCATGTTCATGGGATCTAGGGAGTGTTGGGGGGGGGGAAGGGATCTTGGGAGCTGTTAAAATACTGTAGAAATAGAATAGTTGTAGCCCTTGTGAAGCCAAGTGGAGCAGATGAGATGTCGGTGACTGGTCAAATTACCAGGGAAAAGTTTATCTGCTGCCTGTAATTTATCCTGCTACTTCGATGTGATAGATATTTGTACTGTTCAATTATTTTGCTGGGATTAAAATGAATATTTTAAAATATTCAACTGACTTCAGCAGACATGGATCCTTTCTCCTTCTCATATAGCTCCCTCTGCTGTTCAATGTGTCAAAAATAAAATAGCAAAATTGGACTATAATTCAAGTACAAATTGAAGGCAACAATTTTAAACCAGGATTCATCCCTGATTTAGAATTCCAGCTTGGGGTGGGAGCAAACCAAGTGGCCCAGGCACCTGTAGTCAGATGCCAAAGGCAACTAGAGTTTGGTTTCCATCCAAGTTTTTCTTCACAATTCGTGTAAGAAGGGAGAGGATGCCAAATAAGTCACATTTGTGCCCATAGTGGCCAATGGGAGTTTAATTGCGGTGGCTTTATGTAGCTTCTGAATGAAGACAATGTGGTGATCACAATGGTTAGAATATATGTCTACTATATCTGCCTTCCAAAAGTTGTGGTGGTTAGACAAACTGAATTGTTCTCAGGTTATATTGAAGCTATGGCTACTTTAAATTCTGCTTTCAGTTCCCAATACCATCAAATTCTTCTTAGTCAGATTTCTGTCCTCCATCTCTCTGCCATGTCACTGATCCTGGTTCTTCCAGAGAATCCATTACTAAATCTCAAATTCTCTATCCTGCAGCATCTTTTCCTTAGGAAGAAAGCTTTGTTGCCCCCTCCTTCCTTCACTGTTTTTACTCTGCTGAGTCAGGGCACTATATTTCTAATAAACGTTTCATTCAGCTTCCACCTTAAATTTATTTGGGGCCATTTTCCTAGGTTGCATACAATTAAATGGAAGCTGAGATAGTGTAACTCAGCATGCAAAATGGGCATCTAGGCCACAGGAACACTGTCATGTTGGGCAAAATGGTCCCTGGAGCCCTGACTTGTAGTGCTGCAAAGGCTGCTCAGCATGGCTTCTTCTGCCGAGGCCATTTTCACTTCCCACTCTACGCATGAATGCTTCCCTATTTTAATTTCAGCTTTACAGAACAACCCTTAATACTTTTATCACAATATGCATAACCAGGGGTCATTTCGTAGAAAAAGAGCTAGGGGAACTCATTAGCACAACTCATTAGCATATGCCACACCCCCTGACATCAGGGGCCCGGCAGTGGACTTGCAAGGCCAGCGGGAGTGCGAGGAAGCCCCACCAAGGCCCTCCCTGGCCCCAGGCAGGCAGGGGTGGGGAGAGGCGGGGAGGAAGCAACTTACCCTCCCTCTTCTCCTGCCTCCTCCTGGCTGAATGAGGTCTGGAAGCGGGGCGGCCGGAAGCAGGGGGCGGGGCTTTGTCATGTGCCCCGCCCCCTGCACCTCACCCGGGGGAACTGTGTTCCCCCGCATTCCCCCCCAAAATGACCTCTGTGCATAACTCTGACTCATGTTGGGAGTTGGCCACTACCCTAAACAGAGACACAAAGTACTACTAAGGGTACAAAACGATTAATGTTGCAGTATTATAAATAACCTCTCTTCCCCATGCTCAGATCTGCTTCCTAAGCACCACTGAGAAGTCATTACATTTATTAAATTACACCAGATTGTGCAGAAAATAGTTTTTTTTAAAAAAAATTAAATGTAAGATACAATAATGATAACAAACAGGACAAGAAAAATTGTTCCGTTTGTCTTGAGTGTAAGATTTGGCTTGTATTCCCTCCTTACTAATAGCCTTTTCAGAATGATGGGTTGATCTTCATGGATATTATTGCTCATCAGGAATCAAGTTACTAGAGTCATGATACTAAAAATGTCTGCAGAGGGAGAATCTACCAATAAGATCACTGGGAGTCTTGTGTGGGTTAAGATCTTTGGCCACATATGTCATGATAAGAACAGGGAGTTTGGAAAACATGGGGATGGGGCATTGTAAGTCAACTGTGGGAAGTCACCTGGTCCCATATGGTTTGATGTCACATGACACAACAGCCCCACTAAAGTGAAGCAGGTCTGGAAGTGATGGAAGAGAGCCATTCTTTGTAAGCTGCTTTCAGTTCCAAGAAAGAAAAAGCATGATAAAAATGTAACAAATAAATAAAAGACAAATATCAAAAACAGTACACACCACTAATCTAAGGTGTTTGAAAGAACTGAACATATTAAACATTTTAAAATGATAAAAAGCATTTAAGGGGCAAATGCTTGTCAGTCATCACATGCTTTTGCATCCATTGGCCAAATGCCAGAAGCTGGAAGTTTATTTTTAATCGAACAATAAGATTCAAATATTGCCTGCAAATTTGTTGGTCTTATTTCTCCCTAAATCAAAGGGATAAAGTTTTTTCAAAAAAGAAATGAAAGTTGAAAATTCTGAGAAGAGGTCAAGGAGGGACCAAATATCCCTCCAACTATGTCCCTGTGCTTATATACACAGAGCACAATTAGAGTGGGATGTTGTGTGTATCCCCCCCCCCAAGTGTTCCAGATTGGATGCTAGTACAGAGGAAAAACCTCTGTGTGAAAGCAGCTTTAAAAGTTCCCTTTAAATGCAAGGCTGCTTATATGGAACACTGTACAGGAAGGGGTATTTTTGGACACCAGGCAAAATATTTAAACTCAACCAAAAATATTTAAATCAACAACAAATTATTTGACTAGGGAGCCTTGCTCTGTTATTTTAAAGACCCTTGTAAGCAGTTCAGCATTTATCTTTCTGATTGTGTGTATGTCAGGCTAACAGACACTAGAGGGCTTTCCTGCATCTCTGTTGGTGTACTAAAACAGCAGAATGAGATCTGGCAAGTTAGACATGCTATAAACTAACCAACAGCCTGTAGTACATTTTAAGAATTTCTGATCAGCATCAGATATTTAAAATAGCAAATATTGTCATTTGCAATTGAGTTACTTAGAGCTGCTAATTGAAAATTACCAACTATCCTGATTAGGGATACACATGGACAGCATTTTTGCAGTTTGGTTCATGGCTGAACCAAAAATAGAACCATGAACTGATATGCGGGTTCGCGAACCACACTGGTTTGAATCAGCTTGTGAGCCATTTGAAGTTTAAAGCCCTACTTTCTGCTCTCCATGCCTTTTTGCATTGAGCAGAAAGCAGGGTTTCAAAACAGCTGAGTAGCAGGAACCGCTGCTCAGGTATTTGGTTTAAATGGTTCCAAGCCATTTAAACCCTCCTTTCTGCTCCCCACAAAAAGCCACACGGAGCAGAAAGCAGGGGTTTCCAAACAGCTGAGCAGCGGGGACTGCTGCTCAGCTGTGTAGTTTAAATGGCTTTGAACCTGGGCAGAAAGCAGGGTTTAAATGGTTTGGAGCCATTTAAACGAAACAGCTAAGCTGTTTGGAAACCCATATTCTGCTCCTCACAGCTTTTCGCTGGAAGCAGAAAGCAGTGGTTTAAATGGCTCTTCATGAACTGCCATAAATGCCACAAACTGCATCAAAATTAATGGAAGTTCATGGCGGTTCTTCACAACCATTGTCTTGTGAGCCACAAACTGCCCAAAATTCGTGATGAACTTTAGTTCGTCAGTCAGTTAGTGCCCATCCCTAATTCTGATTGTGTTAAAAGCAGTTGCCAAAAGAAGGGCCATGTTGTATCTATTTTTATGCAAACTGACAAGAACACTGAACACTGAAAACAATGGACTGGTCCACGATTTACACCATGGTTCTTAAGATGTATAATTTACCAATGTAATATGGTGTTGGTCTCTCTACAGTATGGTGTGAGCACTGAATTTATTAAATATTTTATTATTGATTATGATGATCCGTATTTATTAGGTTGTTTCCTGCTATCATTCCACAGGCAGAAGATTTTCCCTGCCTTTTCCCAGCATCCTCCTATGACCCCAGAAAAGTGCAGCTGGGATCAAGCTGAGAGCCAGTTTGGTGTAGTGGTTAAATGCACAGACTCTAATCTGGGAGAACTGGGTTTGATGCCCCACTCCTCCACTTGCAGCTGCTGGATGACCTTGGGCAAGCCATAGTTCTGTCAGATCTGTTCTTGAAAGAGTAGTTTTTGAAAGAGCTCTCTCAGCCCCACCTACCTCACAGGGTGTCTGTTGTGGGGCGGGGAAGGGAAAGGATAAGCCACTCTGAGACTCCGAGTGAAGGGCGGGGTATAAATCCAATCTCTTCTTCTTCTTCTTCTTCTTCTTCTTCTTCTTCTTCTTCCTCTTCCTCTTCCTCTTCTTCTTCTTCTTCTTCTTCTTCTTCTTCTTCTTCTGTTTTGCTAACAGATGTTACTCTTGAAGGGTTTCAACTGTGTAAATGCAGTGTGCCAGTCATTAAACCTGTTGCCTTTACATGTGACTCCAAGTTATGTCTTGTCAGTATCTTCAAAATGATAAGCATTAAATAGACAACTTTGAAAGTTCAGGACAAGCCAAAGGTCACAAAATGGGAAACAGATGCATATCCTTTCATCTCATTTCTTGTCAATAGAAAACAGAAGCTTCAGGAGAAATCAGATTGTTGTTAGAATCCTGTCTGGTTTGTAAACAGATGATGAGCACATTAGCAGACAGCCTTATGGCAGCTGCCCTTTTATTCCTGATTAAATTTGATCATTAAAGAAGGCATGGAAACTAAATCCTGAAAGGAATACAGGAGAATAAACTGAAATAAGAAGAGATTACTCAGACACATGTGTGGGCTTTGTAAACAAAGGCCTGGATCAGAGACAAAGGAATGAGAAACAGCACATCAAACGATTCATGATCTCAGTATGGTCTTCCCATAATAAAAGAAAAAGAACACGCTGTTGAGTTGCAACCCTTTCATAGCTGTCCCATCCACAGGATGTTCCAGGCAAGAGATGAGCAGAGGTGGTCTGCCATTGCCCTCATCTGTATAGCAACCCTTCCCTGACTTTGTGCTTTCTCATCCAAGTATTGACTGTGACTAACCACGCTTACGTCCCAAACTCTGTCCAGCCTAGGCAAAACTGGACTCATAATAAAATAATGGAAACAAACAGGATCATTTCTGGTTTCGAAAAAATGTTGGCCTTTTAACCCTGTGATAAATCAATAGATATCTCTCTTGAAACAAATGTACACTTCAAAACGTTTACATGCTTCAACATTAGCAGGAAAGCTGATATTTGGTATATATTTGGTAGCTCAGTGCCCAAAGTATATGTGACACGGGAGATGAGTGACTGGATTTCCCTACCTTAGTATTTTGGTTTTGGTTTTTTACTTAATAGTGACTTCATCGAGCTGTTAGTTTAATCTGAAAAGCAGCACCAGGGGAGCCGGAACTTAATTCTGCATCCTATATATATAATTCCCTTACGTATTGGCCAATTCCAGCTTTCCCATTGGCTGTGCAGAGTGCTCCATCAGCCACTGGCCCATCAACCGCCACTCAAGAGTACTTGCATGCCATTGGCTGGTTGCTGGATCAGCTCCTCTCCCCCGCCCACTGCCAGCCTGGACACTTCCCTCACAGAAAAAACCTGCCAAAACGGCTGTCTCTCCTGACGAAGACACTTCTCCTGCTTGGCTCCTATGGGACTAACTTTTCCCTCAGTGGCTGTTGCTAGGCAACCAAGCTTGGTTCTGTCAGTAAAATGGAAAAGGAAGGAAGCCCTTTCCAGGCCTTTGTGGGGAACTCATTGGGGCCAGTCCTGACTAGGGTTGCCAGCTCCAGATTGGGAAATTCCTGGATATTCTGTGGTGAAGTCTAAGGAAGCCAGAATTTGGGGAGGGGAGAGGCCTCAGCTGAATAGAATTCTACAGAGGCCACCCTCCAAAGCAGTTATTTTCTCCAGGGGGAGAGAGATCTGTTGTCTGGAGTTCAGGCTCCACCTGGAGGTTGGCTACCCTAGGCATAGCAGTTATCGCTTCAGAGCAGGTTCTTGCTGTGGAAGTTGAGTGGCTGATTTTGGACCAGTCACAGACTTTCACCCTAACCTATCTCACAGGGTTGTTGTGCAGATCCAAAGAGGGAGAGGATAATTATGTAAGCTGCTTTGGTCTCCACTGTGGAGAAAGACTACTTTTCCTCCTGGGGAATCATTGCTGCCAAACTCCAGGTGAGGGCTGGAGATCAATCAGAATTAAAACTGCTCTCCAGATGGCAGAGATCAGCTCCCCTGGAAAAAACAGCTGCTCTGCAGAGTAGACTCTGTGTCATTATACTCTGCTGAGGTTGCTTCCCTCCTGCTTGTGTCCCCACTGGGGAGAAAGACTATAGTTTTCCTAGGTAGAGGCTGCAGGTGGGGGGGGGGAGATGGAAAGCTGAAGTCAGATGGACAGATAACAGTAGGTTGATGGTTGGCTGGGATGGAAATTGGGTTGCCACCTCCAGGTTGGGAAATTCCTGGAGATTTGAGGGGTGAAACCTGAAGAGGGTGGGGTTTGAGGAGGGGTGGGACCTCAGACAGGTACAAATGCCATAGTCTCCACTCTCTAAACCAGCCATTTCCTCCTGGAAACTATTGTTGCCAATCTCCAGGTGAGGGCTGGAGATGACTCAGACTTACAACTGCTCTCCAGATGGCAGAGATCAGTTCCCCTGGAGAAAATAGTGGGCTCTGTGTCATTATACCCTGCTGAGGTGGCCCCACCAAGACGTCCAGTGTAATGTAGCAGTTAGCACTTCAGAGCAGGGTTGTCCAAACCCAGGTTCTTCCTGTGGAAGCTGATTGGGTGATTTCAGACCACT
The DNA here is from genome assembly GCF_001447785.1 of Gekko japonicus. NCBI lineage: Eukaryota > Metazoa > Chordata > Lepidosauria > Squamata > Gekkonidae > Gekko > Gekko japonicus. The sequence goes on from NW_015172007.1 coordinate 1,841,916, forward strand.
CACAGCCTTTCAGTGTAATCTACCTCACAGGGTTGTTGTGCAAATCAAAATGAAGAGAGGAGAATGACGTGAACTGCTTTGGTCACCACTGTGGAGAAGACTGTACTTTTCCTAGGTAGAGGCTACAGGGAGGGGGGAAGAGATGGAAACCAGAAAGCAGAGGGGCAGATAATGGTACGTTGCCACCTCTGGGTTGAGAAATTCCTGGAGATTTGAGGTGTGGAGCCTGGAGACAGTGGGGTTTGAGGAGGAGTGGGACCTCAGACAGGTACAATGCCATTAACTCCACCCTCCAAACCAGCCATTTTCTCCTGGGGAACCATGGCTGCCATTCTCCAGGTGAGGGCTGGAGATCATTCACAATTACAACTGCTCTCTAGACAGCAGAGATCGGTTCCCCTGGAGAAAAGGGCTGCTTTGCAGGGTGGACTCTGTGTCATTATACCCTGATGAGGTTGTTTTCCCTCCTGCTTGGGTCCCCATTAAGGAGGAGAAAGACTGTACTTTTCCTAGGTGGAGGCTTCAGGTATGTGTGTGGGGAGATGGAAAGCTGAAGTCAGAGGGATAGATAACAGTACGTTGATGGTTGGCTGGGAAGGAGATGGGGTTGCCACCTCCAAGACAGGTACAATGCCATGGACTTTATCCTCCAAGCCAGCCATTTCCTCCTGGTGAACCATGGTTGCCAATCTCCAGGGGAGGGCTGGAGGTCACTCAGAATTACAACTGCTCTTCAGGTGGCAGAGATCAGTTCCCCTGGAGAAAATTGTAGACTCTGTGTCATTAAACCTTGCTGAGGTCGCCACAACAAATTGACGCTGAGTGCCCAAGGCCAGGGCACTCGCCCAGAGCCTCTTTCTAGAGCTCATTGTATTTATTTCCACAACGGGCCTTATTCCTAGTCTCTAAATATTTTCCCAGTCTTAAATCAATCTTCATTGTTACCAGGGGTCATTTCTTGAAAAAGAGCTGCAGGAGCTCATTAGCATACAGTATGCTAATGAGCTACTAGGATTAGCATATGCCATGCCCCATGACATCACCAGACATGATGTCAGAAGGGGAAGCAAAAGGGGGGGAAGGCATGTTCAAAAGCCTCCCCTTCCCTTCCCCAGCTGGCCTGTGGGGGGGGGGAGCTAGAGTTGGGCCACAGAAGGAGGAAAGAGGGAAGGAAAGAGAGAGAGTAGAGAGAAGAAGGAAGGAAAGGGGAAAATAAAGAGAAGGAAAGAAGGAAAGGAGGAAAGGATGGCAAAGAGATGGAGGGAGGGAGGCTCTCCCACCCCCCCATCAAGCCCCCACCACCCCTGCGGATCCCTTACTTACCACTTCGGCGCGGGCCCCAAAAGACCCCTGATTGTTGCTATTAGCCGTGTAGGAGATAAAAGATAGGTACACCACCTGTCCACCCTTCCCCACTGCAAGGCTAACAGTAGCTTCAGGGGGATGATTTAGATTAGCAAAATGGCCTGGGGGAATCATTAAACATTTCAGCACTGTTTCTGTGATCAAATTAGTAGCTCCATAAAGCTGCCATACTTGGCATGTCTGAGCAGTTGTTAACAAGAAGCAAATTGTACAGCACACAGTCTATAAAGCCACAAACATAAAAAAAAAACAACTGTGAGCTGAAAAGCCCGCAAGTAAAAAAGTACAAAAAGAGACTTTAATACAGTGAAAAGAAGCATAAGATAAGCCACATCAATAACATATGGGAGTAAAACATCCTCAATAATAAAGAGAAACAGTCAAGTCCAGAGAAGATTTCAACACTTTTCCTAGGTTGTTGATAGTGTTTCAAACTCCTGGTCCTTCTTCAGGAACATGGAACTGTAAAGTACAGAATTGTACAAGTGTAGCATGCAGCAATGCTTAATAACAATGTAGCTTCTGAAACATGCTTAAAAATTACTATTACACATAGTCTCATGTATCTTACCAATATAGGAAGTCTCATACTAATTAGAGTTGGAATACTCCACCTACCTATACCTTTAAAAGCTAATGAAGACACTACCAGCTGCAATTAATATGGCTTCATAAAATTGTCCCTAGCAGGCTGGATACTTTGAGGCATTTGGTCCTGTTTTCACAGAAGCAACCTTACTGGTGCATACTAAAAGGAGACCTAGCCCATAGTGAGTATTGGCAACTTTGGGGTCCTTATTATGCTAAGTATTTATATATACTAAGGAGTTACTCTCTTTTGCAGAGAAATTGAATGGCATCATCTGTTAGGATACTGGTATGAGACTTCCTATATTGGTAAGATACATGAGACTTTGTGTAATAGTAATTTTTAAGCATGTTTCAGAAGCTACATTGTTATTAAGCATTGCTGCATGCTACACTTGTACAATTCTGTACTTTACAGTTCCATGTTCCTGAAGAAGGACCAGGAGTTTGAAACACTATCAACAACCTAGGAAAAGTGTTGAAATCTTCTCTGGACTTGACTGTTTCTCTTTATTATTGAGGATGTTTTACTCCCATATGTTATTGATGTGGCTTATCTTATGCTTCTTTTCACTGTATTAAAGTCTCTTTTTGTACTTTTTTACTTGCGGGCTTTTCAGCTCACAGTTGTTGTTTTTTTATGTTTGTGGCTGAGCAGTTGTTAATCCAGTGCATTTTTGGTTCTGCATTGGCTCAGTTAAAGCCTCCATCTTTGAACAAAATGGATTTCAGACCCTGACTCTGGGTTATTTGCAATCAGAAACTATGACTTTTGCTGAGACTGCAATAAAACAGCACTGGGTGATTGTTGTGCATTCCATGTGGAATATCTGACAGCAAGTAGCTTTAAACATTGGTGAAGAATAATAATAGGCCTCCCTAGAACCTGTAGGCTGCACCACCATAGGCCCAGGATCATGACAGGGCCAAAGAATTTCGAGTATGGATGGGCCTGTTTTGTAGTTCCAGGCCCCGCACTGCTGAGCTTTGCTCTCTCTTCCTCCTATTTCTCGGGATTCTAAGAGCTGAAAGGCCCACAAGTCTGTGAGGATCCTGTCTCTTCAGCTTTCCTGGATCCTGGGATGGGTAGCTATGAAACTGCATCAGCTTGCTTGCTAGGAAACTGAGCTGAAACTAGGACAGAAGGGTGGTAGGGTGGCAATTAATGGTTTAAATGTTTAGATTTAGGTTGGCTAATATACATTAAATTTGCATTGGTGTTTTCAGCCAGTGTATTTACAATGCCTAGTAGTTCATGGTTCATCTCTCTACTACCTAGTCTGTTCTCTACTGGTTTAGAATTGATTTAGAATTTTGTTTTATTTGCTCATGCTTCAGCACTGCCTATTTAAATGTTTATATAGTTCATAGTCCATATGTCCCTAGAAGGACATTGAGATCAGCAGATAAGAATCTCCTGGTGATTCCCGGCCCCAGTCTTTCTCAGCCTTGGCTCCAGCCTGGTGGAACTCCCTGCCTGATGACATCCGTGTCCTGCCCGACCTATTAAAGTTCCGCGGGGCATGCAAGGCAGAGATGTTCCGCCAGGCCTTTGGTTGAGGCCAGCGACAGTTCCCTTACATCTGCCCGACACCCCCCCCTCCCCTCCCCTTTTCCTTATGAAAATCTGAATGCTAAAAATGTGCATGTGAAATATGCCATCTTGTTAAAGTGCTTAAATACTTATGCTGAATGTTTTGATAGGGAATTTTGTAGTTTTAACTCATTTTAACATTGTATTGGATTTTATGTTGTTGTAAACCGCCCTGAGCCCCGTGTAAGCAGGGAAGGGCGGTTAAGAAATCAAAATAAATAAATAAATAAATTTCTGTAGCCATCTGCATCTTTCTGATGCTTATGTGTCAGTGCCTTTTTATATGAATTCATGTATCATGCATCTGATTCAGTTTGCAGCTTTTGAAGTGTAATATGCAGAAGTGCTTTCCAATAAGCTGTATAATTCGTATCAATAACACTGTGAAGTGTACATCTTCCTACTGACAGTTGTGTACCCACCAGGGTGGTAAGAACCCATAGGAAAAGAGGCATAGTGCTTAAGGGGACTAAATTAACAGCAGCTGCATACTTGAGATTTCTTGCAGTATTTTAAAAGAGTAAGGAGGAAGGATTCATACTGAAGATACACAGGGCTGGCTTAAGGAATTTGCTGCTCCGAACAGGTCCCAGGTAATGCATATGGGGGAGAAGTGATGGGAGTAGCCTATACCTGCCACTTCCCCAATCCATGCCCATGGCAGCTGGGAGGAAGGAGAAGCTGATGGCAAGACATCTGCCACCAGAGCCTGTATCCCTCTTGGGCAGTGGCAGTGCAGGTTATAGAGGTGACATGCAAGGCTGTAGCTCAACTTCAAACTCGATGGCAGTAGTGGAGCAGGTGGTCTGGGAGACAATGACAGGCAGAAGCCCTATCCAGTGCCTCCTCCCACACCACTGTCCTTCTTAGACTTGGCGCTGTACACAACTGCTTAAGTCACTTGTACAGTGAACAGGGCCTGGGGCCATGGTCCTAGAAGAGCAGAAAGTTAACTATTTCACCTCACCTGGTTTCCTGATAAAACTACCCTCTTTCCCACAGCTTCTATTTTC
>NW_015172007.1:1846546-1871750 GCF_001447785.1 Gekko japonicus
GTATCTAATATTTCAGTTCTGAAGACCTAAGGACACTTAAGTTTTAAAAGAGAGCAGTCATGTCTGCCCATTCCCACCCAACCCACCCTCATTCCACACCCACTCAAGTCTCCTGAAATGTTGTTCTTGGAAGTCAGTAGACTCTCAGGAACAGCATAGACCAAGAGTCCCCAACCTTGTTGAGTCTGTGCACACTTTTAGATTATGAGTACAGCAGGTAGTGAGCACCAAACAAAATGGCAGCTGCAGGGATGGGGCCAATCACAAAATGTTAGATAGGCATCCTCCAATTGTGAGTCTCAAGGAGCCAAGTATCCTCCTATGCTGGAAACATCTGTTTCTGGATGGGTGCTCCCTGTAGACACAAAGCTGATAACTACTGGACTGCTCTGAAGCAACTCCTGCTCTATGGAGATGGAGGAAAGCCAGGATGGGCTCTTTGCTTTGGGGAAGAAGGATGTGAGCACCAGGAAATGAAGCATGTTGAGGATCATTGGCACAGGGGGCAAAGTGGGGATCTGCAATGGGAGGAAGGAATCAGTGGACATCGTCACCCCCCTTAGCAAAACTTAAGTGCTCTTAAGTCTTTGGGATGTGTTGTTGGATACAGGCCATTGTCTTTGATCTGAATTCTCTCCCCCCCCACACACACATTAATTTTAGCCTTTAGAAAAAGGGGGAGATCCCGATGATGGGTTTTCCAGATTTTGGCTCTTGTTTACTTTGCCTCTCATTCTGCTGCTGTCCCATCCATTACTGCTTCCCCTCACTCCCATTTGACCTTTTGCTAGTTCAATAAGAATGTCCTCCTCATGATGTCCCCATTTTGAACCCAGTGCTTTGAACTGTTTCTTAGCAACAGCCTCAGTGCATCCTTCACATCCCTTTAGGTTTGATTCCATCCTCCTCTGGGAGACAATTATGGCATGTTTGTTTGGCTTCCCTTCAGGCTGAAACAGCATTATGCTTAATTACCTTGGCGATATCATTTGTTACGCTTTTGTGTCAGATCCAGGCTTAAACAGTCACTGGGGTGGGGGGACATCCTGGTGTTAATAAAGCAACTCCATTTTGTGTAGCAGGATCCGTAACAGTTGGTTTCCATGTAGAAACCGAGATCCTGTTTAATCAGGTAAAACGGGATGGGCTTCCTATTGTAGCTTAACTCTTCTAGGAGGCGGCACGTATTAAAATACAAACAGAAACTGCTTTCTAGAGCTAAGGAAGTAGCTCCATGCCTAAAGAACAGTGCGCATCTTAGTGTTTTTCAACTGAACAATGCAAGACGGTTGATCTTGCAATGGTAAAAGCTACCCATGTTATCTATACCGTCCATGACTTCTCCCATCTAACCATCTGTAGCTTTCAAGAAACCAGCAGTCAGAAACTCTTGTGTGCGAGGGGGAGAAGGACACATGTGCTTCACTTAAGAGGTGCAGGCCGCACCTGTCAATTTACATTTAAAGCTACCACTGACACAGATTGCTCCATCTGCTCTATCCTTGAACTTCTTATCCATCTACCGTAGCATGGAGAATCCCAGGTGAGCTACACAGCAGGAGTGGGACGGATGTGCAAAAGGACCAAAGGGATGAAACAAGGAAACACATCCATGGCTCCTCCATCAACAGATTTAAAGAAAAAAGAAGTCATTGCCTTGCAAACTGGTTATTATATTCTCAATCATCTACACGTTGCCAAGTAACCACTGTACTGCTTCAAACTGGTATGTGTGGAACTGGATCTCTTATAAATATAGCATGCCATCATCTTATGTACTTTTGTATGGACATAGCAACAGGTAGGAATTAAGTGGCCTCACTAACTACCTTGGGATATGCAAGACCTGCAATCAAGTTTCACCCAGGCCATGGTCACATGGTCATTTTGATTGGGTTTCACCACTGTTCCCTCTCGCATTTAAAATTGCCGATCAGACGCTCACATCCATCTCCTGCACCGAAGTGGGCTCACTTGCACAATCCTCCTGGTTCCCTAGTGAGTTTTCCTATACCTGGAAAATCAAATACTTTCTGGATATTTGCACTTTGAATCCGCTGTTTCGCTGATCTGGACAGCCATCTCTTGCAATTATTGCGATTAGGTCATCTGAATGTCCTTCTCGCAATATTTTTTTGTTCCCAAGCTTCCGTCGTTGTGCATATGAGCAATCCTGTGCTGAATAAATTCAATGTATAAACATTCAAGCGCACATATAGACTCCAGCGCTCGGTTGTAGGTCACTCAGTGAAGAAGAGTCCTCCATGGCTCTGCCTTTTGGCTTGTTCCTATGATACAACTTGTGTTTCATGTTGCTAGCTGTCTTAGTCTTTTGATCACATTCCTGGTGAAGTCATAACTCTGGGTCCACTTCCTGTTCCTTGAGTCTGATATCACATGACTTCCTATCATGCGTTTGCAGCTCAGTGTTTATTTGTTTACATCTATGTATATAAAAGAAAGTCCCTTCATACTACTGAGCAGTGGGCTTTGGGCAACTCATGAGAGAGAGCGGCGGGGTGGGGGGCTGGATTTTACTCAAAGTGATGGCAGCAACAATAACAGTGGGCAAAACAGTGGCTAGTCTTGCCGCACAATGTGACAGAGACCACAACAATGTTACGTGAGTCCTCTCTGGACAGCTTGAAGACCACTAACCTCCTGGATTTTCTGTGGGCAGGAAAATCCAGGAGGTGAATGATTATTGTTTTAGTATGTCCAGTGAAATGTGGATCGAGTCTTACTACCTTCTGTGCAAAACGTTAGGCTCTTGTACACCACTGTCATGGTCTGTCATCTCATAATAACGGATTTAGGATTGTATTAAAAGAGAAAAAAACCTTATATTGATTAATATTCTCACATGTCTCTATAAACTGAACTTTTCTACCAGCCAGGATTCACACTGAAATACAAATACAAAGTTACAACCATGCATACAGCTTTTCTTAGACACCTGTTGTTGCTCTGGCAAATCTGCAGCCGTACAGAGAACGTTTTGTTCTTCTTGAGCAACAAATGGTCTACACGTTTCAACAGTTGAGGATATAGGCCCAGTTCTCCTCTCATGGAATAAGAGAATGGGCACCATGCTACAGAGAATTTTTACAGGCTTCACAGAAAGAGCTAGATGAGCACACATTTTATACTGACCAACTTTCAGGATACTTACACTTTAACATACTTTCTGCTTTGTCTCTATTTCTGTAGCATATTCAGCATAATGGTTATGCTGGATGCTATCTTGCCATCCTTATGTTTTGTAAGGTGCTGTTAGACGTACCCATAAAGAATTGCAACACACCTCTCTGCAATGAAATCTCTTCCTATCAGTCCCTCCCACCATGATCCTTGGCCCTGGGGATGCACACATGCTGAGGTAATGGAAACAGTGTCTGCTTTCTCGCCTTGCCAAACGCCTTGCCAATGACTCCATCAGCCTGCTGACTCCTTCTCTCTGGCCAATTAATTTCTCATATATTTCTTTTCAAATGTAAATTGGATTACAGAGCATATGTACTGCAGTGTGGAATTTAGAAAGAGGCAGATGAGAGCTGACAAAGAGCAGATGACTTTTCCTTGCTGGTAGTGGGAAAAGGCAAATGTGGCCCATTGTTAAAGGCTTTATAAAGAAAGGGAGCAGAGGAAGTTGTCTTAGAGACATATAGAATGCCCTGGCCCTGACCGGGAGAGCCCGCACTAGCCCAATCTTGTCAGGTCTTGGAAGATAAGCAAGGTCAGCCCTGGCTAGCATTTGGATGGGAGATGACCAAGGAATACCAGGGTAGTGCAGAGGCCGGCAATGGCAAACCACCCTTGAACATCTCTTGCCTTGAAAACCCCTATGGGGTTGCCATGTCAGCTGTCACTTGACCGCACTTTCCACCACCACCAGGATACCCTGAGGTATTATTTATTTGTTTCATTTTATAACATTTATATCCCCCCTTTCTGCCTTCACAAGGGCCACCAAGGAAGCTAACAAATTAAAACATACGTAATAAAACCACATTTTAAAACCATTGCCCTCCTCCCAACACAGAATTTTAAAACCAGAGCTAAAATGCATGCGGCGACAGGAAAACCACAATTAAAACATTGGTCAGGAAAGAGGGATCACTGAGGGAATGCCAAGCAAAACAAAAAAAGTCTTCAAGGGGACAGACAAATCTCCCTGGGGAGAGAGGCCCAGAGTTCTGGTGCCATGACCGAGAAGGCCCTCTCTAGGGTTGCCATCCACCTAGTCTCCGAAGGCAGAGGGATGTGAAGCAGAGCCTCTGAAGATGACTGTAATGGTTGGATGGCTTCATAAGGGATTAGGCAGTTCTTCAGGTATGTTGGTCTCAAACTATATGGCTACATATTATAGGGCATTGAATTGTGCCCAGAAACAAATTTGGAGCAGTGCAAGTGGGTCAAGACTGCAGTGATACCTACGATCCACTCCAATCAATGTCCTAGTGGCACCGTTCTGTACCAACCAAAGTCTCCTAACACTTCTCAAGGGCAAACCTATGTAGAGTGCATTGCGGTAATCTAAACTAGAATGTAACCAAGGCATGTACCACACTGGCCAGATCTTCTCTGCACAGGGAAGGCCACAGCTAGCTAACCAGTCAAAGCTGGTAAAAGGCACTTCTGGACACAGCTGACACAGCTGACACCTGCTTATTCAGCAGTAGAACAAGGTCCAACAGCACTCTAAGACTATGGACCTGTTTCTCCAAGGGGAGTGCAACCACATCCAGAAAGGGTGACCACCTAAATCATGGATTAGAACTTGTTCTCTTCAGTAGACCTTCTTCTCATCGGTAGCACTTCCATCTTGTTGGGATTAAGTTTCAGTATTAGGCTGTATCTACTCCAAAATTGCCTCCAGGTACTGGTTCAGGGCTTCTACAGCCTCCCTGGGATCAGCTGGAAGCGCAAGACAGAGCTAAGTGTCATCCGCATATGGTGACAACTAAGCCCAAGTCTCCAGATGACCTCACCTAGCAGTTTCATGTAGATATTAAAGAGCATAGGGAATAAGATGGAACCTTGCTGGGCACCAAAGGCCAAGGGGCTGAACAACAGTCTTCCAGCAGCATCTTCTGAAATCTGCCCTCCAGGTAGGACCAGAACCACCACATAATGGTGCCTCCTAATCCCAGCCCAAAAAGGCAATCCAGAGGGATACAGTGATTGATAGTATTGAAAGCCACTGAGAGGTCCAGAAGAATCAACTGACTCACAATGTACCAAGGCAACCAATGCAGTTTCAGTGCCATAGCTGGGCTTAAAACCAGATTTGAAAAGATCTAAACAATTCACTTCATCTGAGAAAGCCAGTAGTCTACTAGAATTAAGGGATCAAAATAGTTGTCAACCAAGCTGACATCAGGGTCAGGCTAGAGCCATCGGCAGCCATACCAACATCAGATGAAGAGTGTCAGGGTCCCTGTAATCATGTGCTGGAGGGAAGGGCTGGAAAGTGAAGTACAATGGGCAGAAAGTCTTATTCTGTTGATCAAAAATTCAGGCTCCTTGTATTTATTGTAGGCTAACCAATCCAGAGATTTCATACTGTCTGTCAACCAAGTGGACCAATACTGGATAGCCCTCTCTTGAAGCCAGCCTGAGTGGTACGGTTCCAAACAGGTCTCTAGGGTAGGATCTTAACTGCACATTACAAAGTCCTCAGGTTGTGGCCATGTTGCTAAAAGCACTTTTCAGTAAAGCAAGAGTTGAAGGTTCCCTCAAATCCCAGGTGCATGGTGGTATGGAGAAAAGGTGCTTTCCACTGCATGCCATCTTCTCAACCTGAAAGGGCCATGGCAGGTGCTGCTTGTACCATTTGGGATTTCATGTCTACTGATGATAGGGTTACCAGGTCAGATAGACCCAGTGGCGGGGGAGGGACTTTCCAGGGGTGAAGGGTAGTGTGATGTGCGCGCAATGTAATGACATCATGCAGAAATGATGTCATTACATCATGTTTGGGCGCAGGGAAGAGGCCCAAAAATTGGGGGATCCCCCGCCCCCAACTGGGGAATGGCATCCCTATCCGATGAGATACACGTAGGTTTCCCTACTGGGGAAAACGGCATTTCCATGGGGCTCTTTCAAGTTGGGAAAACAGAGTGAGGTGAAAGCATAAGCCCCCTCACCCAAACTGTTCTGTTCACCCAGGCTTTTAATTAAGGGGCTGATTTTTAAAACACCATTTTAACCTGGAAACTGCTCTTTTAAGCTACCTGTGCTGTTTTTATGCATTTTTACAATTTCTGTTTTAATGCTGGGATGTTTTTAATGCTGGATTTTAACTGTTGTACTTATTTTGTATGCTGCCAATTAGGGATGCCAGCCTCCTGTTGGGACCTGGGGATCCTCCTGAATTACAGCTCATCTCCAGACTACAGAGTTCAGTTCCCCTGAAGAAAATGGATGCTTTGGAGGGGGGGCTCTTTGGTGTTGTACCCTACTGAGGTCCCCATCCTCCCCAGGCTCCATCCTCAAATCTCCAGGAGCTTACCATCTTGGATATAGCAACCCTGAACCTTGAGCAGGTTCCTGGAGAGGCATCATTAAAATGTTCTAAGTACAATATGAATCTGATTGAAAGTCCTCAAGGTGACCCATACATGACCAAAGGATTTTGTAAGCTGTAGTCTCAGTTTGGGAAGCAACTTTATTTTACCATGTTCTAGAATGCTGGAGGGTGCTGAAATCAGCAGCTGGAATTTCAACATGTAGATGGAACTCTTTTAGCTAATCATTCATGGTTAGAATTACTTGAAAGACCAATCATGAGGATCTGACATGTGCAACTGGTTGCAAAATCTCTGGGATGATGATGATAGAATGAATAAATGAGTACTCACCATCCTGTCCTTTTCCAAAAATGCCTGAGACTCTAAGCAGAAACTTCCCAGTGGTGGTTCCATCAAACTCCCTTTGACATGCTTTGGCCTTCTATAAAATAGGCAGAAATATTCTCATTTTGTTCCTGGTGTATTTATATGCTATTTTAGAAACATCCTAATACTAGTAATGCAAAGTCTTTTTAGAAAAGCCTTGGCTGAGATTTTGTCATTACAATCTAATTTGCCTCTTTCCTGAACCCTTTTGAAAACAAGTGGAGAACAAGGTGGTTTCTGAACTTGACACAAAATGTTGTCTTGAAAATACACACTTTTCTTATGACATCTCAGTATTCCAAGATGATGTGGCCTTTTGTGATTTTTTTACATCTTTCCTGGTGCTCCTTAAAAATACTTGTGATATTCAAATCTGATGTGCAAAAAGTTGCATCTCTTGGTTCTTAAGGGAAATATCTCTTTGTTTAAACCACAGGTGGTGCTTCACTTGTCCAAAAACTGAAGAAATCTATACAAAGGAGCAATGAACAGATTGGCTTTGAGGGTTTTTTTGGAGGGGGAATCATTGTATCAATCTGTAGTCCCCTTATATGTGATGAATTTTATATATGTACTAAATGACATTATACGATGTGTTTGTATTATTTGTATTTAATTTTTTCCACAAAGGTATGATTTGGTCATTATCTGGTGTAAGTAGTTGGCCTCTATTTCGTGGAGCTATCAGGTTGGTTCCCACAGATCTGTTCTACTAGCAGAGCGCTTTCCTTCAGCAGAAAGAGGCTTTCCCTGATGGCAGATGGTCTTCAAAACATCTTGCATCAATGAAAGGCTCCTTCTGATGGAGGAAAGCATCTCTGCTAGTGGAATGAATCCATGGGACCAAGGGAACCATAAATAAATAACCTTGCGCTGTTGTAATCACTCCCTTTTTGGATTTTCCCATCCACACAGGAAAATCTAGGAGATGAATGATTATAATAGTGCTATATCTAGTGGTATGTTGATCCAGTCTCAGTCTAGCCCATCCGTTGCAACATATCAAAGCGTTTTGACAAGTAGATTTCTTGGCCACTGTCATTGTAAACCAGAACTCAGTCATGGTTAGAATTTCTACTTGTAGGCAAGAAACAAACCCCAGTAAAAGTGTGTTATTCTGATCTCTGAAACAATTGTGCCTACATCGATGACTTCCTAAACCTGGTAATTCCTCAGTCTAAATCAGGGGTGTCAAACGTGCAGTCCATGGACCGGATAAGGCCCTTGGAGTGGAACTGCCTGTCTTCTGCTTCATCCAGTTCTGCTGCTGCTGCTGTGTCATAGCTTGCTTTGCCAGGCTGCCTCAATCGCACAGGAGAGAAAGGCAAGTTTTTCCTCCCTTCCATTGGCTGAGGCTCCTCCCCAAAGGGAGGGAGGGAGGAAGAGCTTGCTTTGCTTGGCTGCCTTCGCATGGGAGAAATACAAACCAACTTTAAGACCAACAAAGTTTTATCCAAGGTACGAGCTTTTGTGTGCCTGGCTACAGTGTGTGTGTTTTGTTGGACTTGTTATGCTGTGACTCTCCTGGGTGCGACTGCGTTCCCTCCCCCTTTTCACTGTATTCATGCTCAGTAGGAAAGCAATGTGAACTATTTAGATGAGGAATAGCAACAAGCCAGTGAGGTAGATTAGGCTGAGAGTGTGTGTCCAGACCAAGTTCACCCAGCACATGCCCTTTGGAGATTTTGCACTTAGACTTCCCAGATAGTAGGCTGATACTGACCACCGAGGAACACTATAGTTTGGTAGACAAACAGATAGCCCTCAGTCTGTGTCATGGTGCCTTCTCATGTTCTTGACAAGCACACAAAGCAATTTATGTACAAAAGCTCGCAATGGTCAGCCATTTAATGTTTTCCCCTGGGTCCTAGGCTCAGAACTCTGAGCATTAGATTTCTGTAGTGAATGTCAATAAATCAAAAGTAGACTTGCAGATTACAGATACACACTTGAACAGCATACTCAAGATTGAAACAGCACAGGCATTTTAATGAAGTAATTCAGAACAAGAGGTGTCAGTGATCAGACACCGTTAAATAAACAAAATATTGTAAGAGTGCTAATGTTTTAAGTATGTTTTTGTTTTAAGTAAAAAAAAGTTTTTGTGTCTGTGTCCTTTATAAAGTTTATATCTCCACTACCTGGCATTACATTTTATGACACACATGGCCCAGCCCAACAAGGTCTCATTTATGTCATATCTGGCCCTCATAACAAATGAGTTTGACACCCTTGGTCTAAACAGTTTCAACATGGGGAAGATGGAAGAAGCACACTAACCATCGCTTGTTCTTGTCACAAACTGGAGTTTGTTTTGGTGTCTGCATACAGCATAGTTTGGATAGTGTTGCGGATATGTTGACTGAAGGCCTAACACTAACTTGTGTGGAAGACAATACTTAGCTGCAGGGGATTTGTAAGCACATGCGTCTACTAAGGCATACTAAAACAGAGTCATTCCTTTGGGCTCTCTCACACTGGGCTTAACAGCTCCCACTGTAGGTTCTGGCCTGCACAATTACCAACTTTATAACATTTCAAGAACCAACAACACTAGCCTCTGTACAGAAATCCAGAAATTATCTAGGTTTGTGGAATCCTGAAAAAAGCTGTAACATCATTTTAATTTAAAATATAATTAAATTTGCAGATTTGACAGTGAAAATAAGCATTTAACTCCCAGTATTTCTTTCAACAGTAATGAAAATACTGAATTAGTACAACATGACAATGCAGATAGTTGGTGTTTCACTATTACACATAAAGAGTATAATATAGTTTCAGAAAATTCCAATGACATTAAGCATGTTTAGAATTGGAATGCTGATTCATCTTGAGCCTCATCTGTGGTCAGTTTCTTACAGCAGTCAATACTCTGCAGCCCTTTTAAAAAATCTTTGCTTTTTATTTGAGAAAAAAAGGGATTTTGTAAAAATAACCTCCTTTCCCCTTGAGCTATCACTTGGTCCCATTGGGACATGAAAGGAAGCAAACAGTTTATTTACAGAGATGTTCCAAGTTCAAGAGCAGGAAAGAAAACAAGCCCTTGAAAATATTAACTATGATGGGAAAATTTTTATTTAAACAACAGACTATATGTTTGTGGGATACAAGGGAAGACACTTTGCAGGGATGCTACAAAGCAAAAGTATCTTTTCAGAGACAGTGCTCAGAGGAAGAAACCAATCTACCCCCACAGGCAAACACTGATACAGTCCTCCTGCACTGGCACTGCTGATAGGAATTGGTTATTTATATAAAGTTTCTCTGCAGTGCCATGGTCCTACGGCCTGATAAGTGATATTATGAATTAGGTTTTATTATGATATTACTCTCTGATGTTACTCTGCAATTTTAATTTTACTCTGCATGATTTTGTATTTAGATTACTGTATCTTTATTTATATACCAATAAAAGGCTTTGGATTGATTGATATAAACCTTCCTTTCTCTCGGAAACCTACCCAACAATAATACTGCCAATATAGCTTAAAACATCAAAATACTCATTAAAATTGCTATCAATAACACATTCTATAAATTCCAAGGAGTTGCTCTTAAAAACACACCATTCAAGCCAAAACCCATTCTATAACTTATATAACCCCTCCAAAATGGCAGAAGGCATGTGGATTTTCTAATGTCCTCTCGGAGACATAATATTGGAGCGGGCCAGCAGCCATATGAAAAAGCCTACAGGCAGGCAGTCACTGTTGGTAGCCACATAACCAGAGAAACAGTCCCTGAGGTATGTGAGCAGCAAGTCAAGAAGTGCTTTAAAGGTAAGCACCAATAAGAACATAAGAGACGCCAATGTTGGATCAGGCCAAAGGCCCATCCAGTCCAACACTCTGTATCACACAGTGGCCAGAAATACCAGTACCATCAGGAGGTCCACCAGTGGGGCCAGGACAGTAGAAGCCCTCCCACTGTTGACCCTCCCCAAGCACCAAGAAGACAGAGCATCACTTGCCCCAGCCAGAGCCCCTATCTATACCTTGTGGCTAATAGCCACTGATGGACCTCTGCTCCATATGCTTATCTAATTCCCTTTTGAAGCCGTCCATGCTTATAGCTGCCACCACTTCCTGTGGCAGCGAATTCCATGTGTTAATCACTCTTTGGGTGAAGAAGTACTTCCTTTTATCCGTTCTAACCCGACCGCTCAGCAATTTCATGGAGTGCCCATGAGTTCTTGTATTGTGAGAAAGGGAGAAAAGTACCTCTTTCTCTACCTGCTCTATCCCATGCATAATCTTATAAACCTCAATCATGTCACCCCTCAGTCGTCGTTTCTCCAAGCTAAAGAGCCCTAAGCGCCTTAACCTTTCCTCATAGGGAAAGTGTTCCAACCCTTTTATCATTCGAGTTGCCCTTTTCTGCACTTTTTCCAAAGCTATAATATCCTTTTTAAGGTGTGGTGACCAGAACTGCACACAGTATTCCAAATGAGGTCGCACCATTGATTTATATAGCGGCATTATGATATTGGCTGATCTGTTTACAATACCCTTCCTAATAATCCCCAGCATAGCATTGGCCTTCTTTATTGCAGTCACACACTGTCTCGACATCTTCAGTGAGTTATCTACTACAACTCCAAGATCTCTCTCTTGATCTGTCTCTGCCAGTTCAGACCCCATCAACGTGTATTTATAGTTAGGATTTTTGGCTCCAATGTGCATCACCTTGCACTTGGCCACATTGAACCCCATTTGCCATGTTGACGCCCACTCGCCCAAAATTGACAGATCCCTTTGGAGTGCCTCACAATCCTCACTGGTTTTCACCACCCTGAACAACTTCGTATCATCCGCAAATTTAGCCACTTCACTGCTTACTCCCATCTCCAAATCATTAATGAACAAGTTAAAAAGCAGTGGACCAAGTACTGATCCCTGTGGTACCCCACTGCTTACACCCCTCCACTGGGAGAACTGCCCATTTATACTCACTCTCTGTTTTCTATTAATTAGCCAGTTTTTGATCCATAAAAGGACTTGTCCTTTTATCCCATGATTTTTGAGCTTGCTTAGGAGCCTTTGATGAGGAACTTTATCAAAAGCTTTCTGGAAGTCAAGGTAAACAATATACTTGGACTTGGACTTAGAAACCAACAGGCAGGCAGTGTAATAATAAAATTCCTGCAGCCAGCTCCTAAGAAATAGGCTATCACATCAATATATCTATCACTGTAGATATATGTATCTAAACACTGCCTGATCTTCAGACACTTAAATCCACAGATTGAGGTCACAGACTTGAGGGACCCCACAGGTTTGCAGAAAAATATGAAAATTTTAAAAAAACAGAGGGAGGGGGGATGAAATCATGGCTTTATCAACCCCAGTGCCTGTCAGTCTACTGTCATCCACAGTGGTCATGTGTGGGAGGAGGGGGAGGGAAGATGACAATATTACAGGTGACAGGGAAGAGCAGGAACTGGCAGTGAGGGAAATGGGGAGGCAGGTTGCACAGTGTGAGTGTGTGTGTGTGGGGGGAAGCAGGTGACAGAGCAGGGGGACAGGGTAAGTGAGAGACTGAACCAGCTAGCTTCCCCTTCTTCCACTAGCTTCCTCCTCCACCACAGATGGGGAAACAAGCAAAGGGAATAGGAAAGATGGGATTCCCCCTGGAGCCGCCACCATTGCCGTCCCCACCACCACAGCAATCTCAGCAGTCTCCAAGTACAGGGAAAGCTTATGGGCCAACTATATTGGTAGAAAGCAGTCTTAGCTACTGCAGCTACTTCTCTATTAATAGAACTAAGTCCAATAGGGCTCCTGGGCTTAGTATCCATCAACAGAAGCTGAATAGCATGGTGAGGCAACCCCCCCTTCAATGCATACACCTTATCAATTAGTATGTATGAAGCTGTCTTATATGGAGATAGATTAGAGTCTGCCGGTCTTAACCACTACAGGTGGAAATAATGAATGAACCACAGCTGCCAACTTGAAGAGCAGTAAGGAAACAAGGCTGTGTGTGACACTATAATAATACTCAAAGCATTTACGCAAACATATGTGTCTATACTTTAACAGCACACAAAATTTAATAACATTACCTAAGTTCAACCTGTGAAGGTCCAAAAGTAATCTTATTCATACGAAGTTTCCGTGTAATGCTTTCGTTTCTAAGGTCTTCCTCGGAGAAGGACCAATTAGAACTGCACAATTGTTTCTTTTCCTAAAGTTTGTCAAGAATAGTCAAGCATGGTTGGACAATCAATACTCCATATTTGATTGTCCAACCTTGCTTGACTAGTCTTGACAGACTTTAGGAAAGAAAACAATTGTGCAGTTCTAATTGGTCCTTCTCTGAGGAAAACCTTGAAAACGAAAGCATTACCCAGAAACTTCGTTAGAATAAGATTACTTTTGGACCTTCTTCAATTTTTGTATTCTGTACTTTACAGGTTGAACGTAGATAACTTTATTAAATTTTGTGTGCTGTTAGAGTATAGACAGATATGTTTGTGTAAATGCTTTGAGTATTATTATAGCATCACACACAGCCTTATACATAGATAGACCATTGGTTCATCTAACACAGCACTCTCCCATGTCTCACATAGAGAGGAGACTTTCTCGATTTTTAACTAAAAATGCCAGGGATTGAACATGGGATTTTATGCCTGCAAAGCATGAGCTCTAGAACTGAGGCATAGCCTCAGGTATGCTTCCCTGCCATCCATGAGCTCTCCCAGAGGAATGCAAACACAGCTTAGGCCCTCTTTGAACACATTAAAATACTTACATGTAGAAAACTTCTTTACTTGTGTTTGCAATCCAGTGTGCAGTCTCACAACTACATTTTGAAGTCATGCAGACCTAAAAGGGAAAAAAAATCAAATGCATCTAAAACTTTAGAGACTGGTGGTAAATAACTAGTGAAAATATTCTGAATCTTCATGACTGTTTTGGTTCACCAGTACAAAGATTTGGGAACTACTGCTTTGCGTATTTGAGCATGCTGTGGTTTCAGTCTTGGAGGTACCATCCAACCCAAAATGATGCAATCACATTTTTGTTTACATTATCTGCACTTGTTTTATCTACTTGATGAATTAGGGAACTTTGAGCAGAAGGGGAACAGTTTATTCCAGGATTAGTTAAATTTGTGATACTCTGTATTTTGATATGATAATCTATTTCTTCACACTGGCTAGAGCCCAACTACTTAAATACGAGTTGGATGCAGTTAACACTTAGAATCCTAGTTAGCCACATCCAGCCACACTATTGAACACTGTAGGATAGCTGTTAGTTGCCACTGTGGAATACAGCTGTCAAGTACACAAAAGTAATCGTGTACAAATCCTTATAAACAGAACCAGAGGCAGTACACCTTTGAATACCAGATACTTAGGAAAAACAACAGAATGATAGTCTCCTACAAGCCTCACTGCTTGCCTGCTATTTTAACATAATGCCAGGATGAGAGAGACCTTTGGTTTGATTCAAGCAGAGCTCCTTCTGTGTTCCTGAAAAAACATTGATTTCAGTAGGTCTAAGCATGCTGAAATCTGTGCAACATTATGGCTAAAGCTTTATTATTGAACCATATCATTCTGTCAATGCTTAAGAAAAAATCTGAGTTAAATTCCTAAAATATGGTGGTCAAGAAATCTCTCTCCATAGGCTACAGCAGTATGGATTTCCCCCCCAGTACTGTTGCCAGGATTTTGTTAATTGGCTATGTGCCCTTGCTCTGTTTTTCAGGCTATCCGACAGCATAAAAACATAATTCATGCATTGTGCTCCATGGTCATAGGCTTGGTCCAACCAAGCAGTTAATCAAAGCCTCAAGTGCTTTGAAAATGAGGAAATGGGGTATCTGGCTAAACCCAACATCAGATCCATCGTTCAACTGCTGAACAAGCATGTCCATTATCTCAGGCATGCTGAGGTATTCAGTGCAATGCAGTATACTTCAACCAGACTTGAGATGGAATAGTAACTACCAAGGTAAGGCTAAGGGACTCTTTCAGTAATCTTAAAAGGCACAATCCAGGAAAAAAGTTTTACCCCCCGATTCTGTGAATATATAGAGTGGGCCTAAGCACCAGATTCCTATAATACACATTAGCTACTCAACTGCAGTATAGAATAGGATATACAAGTATGATGAGGGAAGCCAATATATCCCCTCTGACTTTATTTTGACTTAGGAAAGAGGTAATGTATAAAGCAACCCAATCATACTAAGAATTTTTGTTAACAGTTATGAATCAATTACTTTTGAGGGCCCAGATTAGTAGTCAGAGTTGCATCTTCTGCAAAACGGTTACAAAGCAGGGGTGTACCATGAGGGGGGAGGGGAGGTCTGCCCTGGGTGCAGTTTAAGGAAGGCTTTTGAAGGGTGCCCTCAAACCCAGCCTCATCCTGCCGCCTCCACTTGAAGGATTTCCCTTTTATTTTTAAAATGCAGTTCTAGGGGCATACGGAAGTCGGAGCACAGCAAAAAGCTCTAGGATCAGCTAAGCTTCCCTTTCCCGTAATTTGTCTGTGTCCTCCCTTTTTTTCACTTCTTGATTTCAAAACCTCATCCTGATGGTGACAGAATGTATTTGGTGACAGAATGTATTTAAGAGTAGCAGAGTAGCAAAGTTTTGTTAATATTATGCTGGGTACTCTGTACATTGCAGTGGTTCTGTTGGGATGCAAAAATCCCCCCCCCCTTCCAGTTTCTACTGCAGAGATTCTCTAGTTTGACTTTAGTCCTTTGGAAACAACGGAGGATGGGGGCACCTTCTTTGTAGGAGTAGTTTGTTTCTTAACATCCCGGCTGGTGAAACTTGCAATCACTATTTTGTGATGCTTTGTCTTGTGTTGGTTAGTAAAAGTTAATACAAAAGCAGACTCCTAGATCTCAAAAATGCCTTGTACAGAAAATGCTATAATTTCAGGGAACCCTCTCTACAGAGGTGTGCTTTGCTTTTAACTAGGTAAATCTGTATAGTAGTGTTTAATGGATGATTGCTTATGTTGACTTCCATATTTCATATTGTCATTTAGAGATGCATTGTATAAAGGTGAAAAACTGAATAAAAACAATTTTTAAAAATGGCTTGTAGATGTTTGGGATGGTCATTTCCTGGGCTTCAGAGTGGAGAACAGAAGCCCATCCAAGTGCTTGCTCAGAACACGAGTGGTATGATGGAATGTATCTTTCTGCCATCAAGTCACAGCTGACTTATGGTGTCCCTGAAGGGTTTTCAAGGCAAGAGAGGTTTGGAGGTGGTTTGCCATTGCCTGTCTCCATGTTGGCCCTGCTTAGCTTCTGAGATCTGAGGAGATCAGACTGTCCTGGGGTTATCCAGGTCAGGGCTAGGCCGAGAGTAATGTGACTGGCCCAAGGTCACCCAACAAGCTTCCATGGCACGAGTCGAGATTTGCACCTGGATTTTCCAGATTCTAGTCCAACACTTGAAGAACTACACCAGACTAGCTCTCGTGATGGAATAGCATGTTGGAATTTTTGGATTCTTTTTGCTGGCATGATTATATATACAAAGTTAAATACAAGAAAATTTTCAGTCTGAATTTATTTTCTGGCCATTGAATACGAAGTTTGGGTCCAGTGGCACCTTTAAGACCAAACTTTGTTCTGCTGCTTCAGACCAACATGACTACCCACCAGAATCCATTTTCTGGCCATTATTATTATTATTCATTTTATTTCATGATTATTCCCTTCTGCTGAGCCCCAATGTCCTTTAAATCACTCTACCTCCTGCTTTATAGTAATATGGCAATGGATCTAATTCTGGCACATGGGTTTACTAATATTTTGTCTACTTTGACACTGGAAAAAAGTTCATCTCCCAGTGCAAAAATGTTCCCAATTTACTTCAGACCCTTTTGGATAAAACTGCAGCATGAGATTGAACTCTCCATTGCAGTGAAGGGACAATTGACCCAACACACTTGGTTTGATATTCTGTCCCATTGATTCATGCCTGCAAAAAACCTCTTAGTCAACATGCGGGAAGTCTAAAAATATCAGCCTTTCCTGTTAGGTTGGGCTTAATTTCCTTAAGCATGTTATTTCTGTTGAGGGAACAAGACAGGGCAGAAGACATGTGAGTGCCAGTGCTCTAACTCCCTAGTCATATAGATATGTGGCATTTTGCAGGAGGTCACACGGAGCAGATCCATTCCACAATGTTGTGGGACATTGCTCCTTGAAGACAGTTTTGGGATGGGCACAGCAAGATCCTCCCCCTGCCTTCCACAACCATTTTTCCTCCATACGTTTCTGTGCCATACAATGAACATTCAATGATGCTTTTGCTGAAGAAGACTTTTCTTAGGGCTGCAGTGCCCTTCCATACTGCTACTCTGGCATGGTTTCCCAAGACCCTTTGCAATGCCAGTGCGACACACAGAAATCAGGTTTCAGTGCTGATTTGACGGCACAGCCAGAGATGTCTTAAATATTCTGGTAAAGAAGAAGGGATATATTAATAAAGATTACTCTGTAAGGGAAAAGGGGTCTCTTGCTTCTCCACCTTCTCTCATGTGAACCTACCTGTTCATTCCGGTCATCTTTGGAAGCCCTGCTTTGGTTGCTTCCACCATCCTAAGCTAGACAGGTGGTGACCTGAGAAAGGGTTGTGGCACCAAAACTTTGGAACTCCTTCCTCAGGAAGATTCATGTGCTTCTTTCTGTTAGTGTTTTCTGCCAGTGGGTGAAGACTTTGGGTGATTTCTCACGAGAGCTGCCTCGCAGCACAGCGCCGTTTGCCTCGACACAAACATGTCAATTTCACACCCAAAGCTCCGGGGCTGCATTTGACTTGGGGTTTCGCCTGATTTCCTCCGCAGTTTCATGATCCTCAAAAACCAGGATCATGAAACTGCGGAGGAAATCGAGCAAAGCCCCGAGTCAAAATGCAGCCCTGGAGCTTCGGGTGTGAAATTGACACGTTTGTGTCGAGGCAAACGGCGCTGTGCTGCGAGGCAGCTCTCGTGAGAAATCACCCTTTGTTTGGTATACCCCCCCATAAGAGTTACTGGCCTTCTTCCTGGATGGGGGAGCTGCCACCACTCCTGATCAGTCTGGTCGTGTGTGGAGCAGCCAGGGAGGTGAGGCAAGTGAGCCTTGCTACTGGCAGGCCAAGGTGCTGCACTCTGTATAATGTCAGAGAGTGGCCACAGTGGGTGGTGCATGAGGGTAGTGGGTGGGTGAGGCCCCAGCCGAGCACCAGACAGTGCCGAGACAGGAGCCTGCAGAACTTTGGTGACTCGAAGGGGCCAACTGAGGTCAGCTTGCCTAGCGGGGGAACTCTGCTGCAGCCAAGACCTGCTACAACATCCCAAAGTGCCCCAACCCTGCGGAAATGGGGGGGACCACAGTGGGGGAAGCTTGGGCAGCATTGGAGGTCTATGCCAGGCTGGGGGAAGACCTAGGTTTTTCTGGACTCAAGGGGGCGAGAAGAGTGCTTAATCCACGGCTCCTTTATTTTTTATTTTATTATTTTTGTGACATTAGAAGTTACACCGTACCCCCCCCCCAGTGCCCCCTACCAAAAATCGTCTCGCTACGGGACTGCCTTAAGACCACAAGGGGTAGAGAGCACCACCACAAAATGGCTTCTACAGAGGATAGTGCGAACTGTAAAATGGCTGCCATGCTTTGGAAAAGTAAGGCTGATTGATTTCAGTTTAAAGAATGGGAAGCATTTTTCCCCAGGGAGAAGTTGCCAAACCAAATGACATATGAAGGTCTGTTATCTGCAGCCAAGCTGAGTGTCCATGGCTGTGATATAGTAATGAGCTCTGTTTGTAATGTGCCAGTCTACCAGCTGGTAGGGGGTCACTCAACATTTCCTTTTTTATTCCATTCAAAAAGGGCACCAAAAATAAATCAATTGGTGCCATACTAGGGATTATTGGGGGGGGGGGGGGATAATTCTAAGAACAGAACCAGAATGTGTCAGGCATTTTGGATTGACCAGTGATAAAAAATGAAGTAATGTGGACACCACCAGACTGATAATCAGAATGTACAATTTATATATGTAGGTTTGCGTTTACCTTAGCTTCTTCAGACTGGGTGATTGATTCTTGGCCTTCACTCCAGGATATTCTGGCAGTCTCTGTCACAAATACATCATTTTAAAACTGAGCTCTTTGTATGAGTTCATTCAGGACAATATCACTTCCTCTCTGGCCTTAGGATAAAAATCTTGCTTTCCTCTTTTTCCTGCCCCCTTCTTGCCCTTTGCTATCCGGTCCCTTTACTATTGTGATTTCACTCTTAGTCAGACTCCTATCTCATCTGTTTATCTAAATTGCGTCCTGTTTATCTCCTGTCTTCCACAGAAAAAAATATCATTCTTTTCTCCCAAGTCCCTCCAAGGGGGCAGAGGCTCTGCTCTAAAGACAGGGAGGCAAGCCCTGTAAAACGAGGAAGGTCATCTGGGAGGCTTATCCAGGCATTCAGTGAATGCACATCAGAGGCCTCAAAGCCAGTCCAAAGAATAATGCTGGAAAGTCCCCTAGGACATCTCAATAAATACAATCCAACTGTCCCATATTTATCAGGGGCACGCTCTGCTTTCTGGAACCTGCACCCTGGAAAATCAGTATTCCCCTTCCTTTTGGGAATGCCTTTCTCCCCAATGGGGAGCCAAAATGACTTACATCATTCTCCTCTTCCCCATTTTATCCTCACAACAACCATACGAGGTAGCTTAGGATGAGAGTGTATGCCCAGCCCAAGGTCACCCAGCAAGCTTCCATGGCAGAGTGGGGATTTGAACCTGGGACCTATATCCTAGTCCAACACAGTAACCACTATACCACATTTGCTCCCTGGTGCTTTCATTCCATTAATGCTACCCTTTTAGTTTAGCTTTCAGCCCCTCCTTCAGCCTCTAGAAGTTAAACCAGAACGGGGTGCAACTGCAACACGTATCCAGTGCACATTCATATAAATACTGTTAGTTTAGAGCTTGGTTTGCACTGCAGATGGAACAAAGCCCACACAAGGCTCGTTGCTTTAGAAAAGAAAACAAAGTCCTTCATTGTGAAGGAACTCCAAACTGGATAGGAAAGGTAGAATAAAAGGTTCTTCTATCTAAGTAGGATGGAGACACATTGAGATGATGACATCTTGCCCTCATAATCATTAAGGGAGAGAAGAAGGTAAAGAAGGAGTTAGCCAGAAGGCAGGAGACCCTAAGAATAGTATTCTGGGTAAACAAAGGGACAGGTGCAGAGCTTGCTTAGGGAAGGATACAGGAAGTGACCTATTTAGCCTTGCCCACTCGATTGCCCCTTCTGAAGTACCACCATGCTCTGTACAAAGGAACATTGCACAGTCCTCCACTTCCAACAAATCAAATTGCACACAGAATAAAGCCCCATGTAGTCCATGGTCCAGTCACAGGCTACAACTAAAGAGAACCATATTGTATTTATCACAGTTTTTATCCTAACATTTCTCCATAGAACAACATGGAGTATATGGCTTTCATTCTCATTTTCTCCTCATAAGAACCCATCTAGACATGATAGCTGCCTCCAGGTTTGCCCTGGGGATGTGCCATGATTTTTTTAAAGTGAGTTCGCAGTAGAACTCCTTTAAACTTTGTCATGGATGCCCAATTCTCCCTCTTCCCAGGGTTGCCAGATCTCCTGCTATGTTGGGAAACCTTCCACTAACAATCTGCTCTTCCCACTGCTGCTCCTTCAGGTGGGTGGAGAATTTTTTTTAAATCACTGGCATCATGCACAACATGACCCCAGCAGCCCCCCCCCCGTGTCCCCCTGGGTGCCAGCCATTGGTTAGCTACCCTACCTCCTCCCTGCACATTGTGGTGGTCTGGACCAGAATTGCAGTGGTGTGTCCCCACCCAATGATATTTCTGACATCTAGATGGGCCCTTAGTAAGGATTTGGTCCCAAGTCTCTCAGATCCTACTGTAACATTCCAATCACTCTGTCACATTCAGGGCTAAGCCTGGTTCTATTGCTCTACCCAGGGTTTCCAGGTTACACAAATACAATGACAACAGGTACAGAAATCCTCAGGAGCAAAGTCTACAAACCAATCCAGAGTCAGATATCCAAAAGCCCAGTCTAGGGGTCAGGATAGGAGGATCAAGGGTCCAAGGGACCAGTTCCAAGGCCTGAGAACAGGCACAGGATATAGGCGTCTGAGTCCTAGGCTTCAGGAGCAAGCACAGGTTACCAGAGACAAGGTACAAGGCAGCACACAGAGGGATAAAAAAACCAAAGTTGCTTCCACACCAAACTTTGCTCAGTGTGTTCCTTTTATCTGCACCTTTTGCTGACTCATCCACCAAGGGCCAGGTGTCACTCCTTACAGTTGCATTCACCTTCCTACAGATGCAGGTCTTTTAATGTTTCCCTATCAGCCTGTCAGTCCTGGTCCTGCAAGGATACCACTCCAGGAACTAATGCTAAGCAGCCAGGTGGGTGCTCTGTCATCTCTCCAGAGCCACCAAGTGCTCTCTTCTTCTTCTGTGCTCTACTGGTTCAGGAGTGGCTGATGGGGAAGCCGTCCTCTGTGGCTTCTCTTTCTCCTCCTGGAAGATCAAGCAGCCCAGCTGTGACCGGGAAGCATTGTTGCTTCCTGATGCTTCCCCCATTGGGTCTGCTGCCGGATCTGTCTGCTCAGGTGGGTGTTCTGTCAGCGTGGGACCTGATTCTTCAGATTCCTCTGAGGAGGTGGCAGCTGACTGGCCCATGACACCATCATACTGATAACAGATTGAAAACAATTAGGTTTTTCAAGGATAGCTTTAACCCAAATTGGCTTTTAAATCAGTGGAGGAGAGCCTAACCTAGAGGAGGGGGGGGTAATGTAGCAAAACAGTCTTTGTTTTCATCTGTGAAATGTTAGGAATATGAATGGTCTAGGGATGCCAGCCTCCAGGTGGGACCTGCCACCCCCCCCCCCCCGGAATTACAGCTTACTTCTAGACTACAGATAATAATCTCCATGGAGAAAATGGATGCTTTGGAAGCTGTGGCATTGTGTTCTATTGAGGTTCCTGTCCTCCCCAGGCTCCACCCCAAATCTCCAGGAGAGTCTCAACCTGTATCTGGCAACTTTATCCCCCCCATCCCCTGCCAGTGGTTGTGGGGGACCTGGCAACCCTAGAATGGTCCTTGCAGAATTATGTCCCAGGAATCTGAGGCAAAGCAAGCAATAGCTGTCAGCCAGAGTTACCAACAACAAAGTGGGGTCTGGAGTTCTCTGAGAATTACAAATGATCTCCAGACTACAGAGATCAGTTCTCCCTGGAGGAAATGGCAGTTTGGAGGGTGGACTCTGTGGCATCATGCCCCTGCTGCTCTCTCACTCTCTCTGGCACCACCTTCCCCAGCATCCCACCCACCCACCCCAAATCTCAAGGAATGTCCCAAGGCAGAGTTCACAACCCTACTGCTGGTTGTCTATTGGACACTGTCATAGCTCTTCAGGACAGGCGGAAACAGACAGAAAAGCCGATCGGGTAGGTCAAGCCATACAGACACAGGTCCTTTCCACATTTGCCTGCCACTCCAGATTTTCTCAATGTTCGAGTCGAGGCAATTTAAGCCCGTGGCAAAACAGCATCCAAAAAACCCAGGGCAACGGCAGGCTGAAATCAGGCCAACCAGTGAAGGGAGGTAACATAATGCAGAATGGGAAAATAAAACCTGGAATAAAAAGAAGGTTGAATTCGATTTTAGTGCAGAATTGCTCGGAGGACACCGCAGTGAGCGTGGATTAAAAGAAGAGTGTGGAAAGAGCCACAGTAAAACAAACAGAGCCCAATCTAGAAATATTAACCACCGGAAAACAGAGCTGAATTTAAGCACCACCATTTTGGGCCTTTAAATACAAACACAAAATATAAAAAATACAAAAAGGTTACTTTTCAATATGATAATAATACACACTTTTTGGTAATGCTATGGGGCCTCTTAAACTAGACATAGTTTAGACTCTAGAGCCTCGGCATATCTTAATCTGGCCTGCCTGGAAGTCTTGGACTTCTCAAGCACAGCAGTATCACTGTCATACATGACTATAACTCCATTTTCAAAAAAATCTGTATACTTTAGAGTCTGGAGAGAAGGAGATCCAAACTCCCTGATACTTCCCTAGGCTTTAGCCCTGTGGGTGGAGTCTGGGGAAGGGAGGGATCTCAGTGGGGATATGACACCATAAGAGTCCACTCTCCAAAATCGCCATTTCCTCCAGGAGAACTGATATTTGAAAAAGTCTAGAGATCAGTTGTTGTAATTCCAGGCCCCACCACCTAGGGTGGATGTCCTCCTCCAGGCATGAAAACAGTGAGGCATAGGTCAGGACTGGATCTCTTCTTCAGGTCCCTTCCCTGCATTTCGCATGGAAATGTGCATAGAGTAGGGTTGACAGCTTTGAACTCTTATGCTGTTAATCTCCCACAAGACTTGAGTTTCTCTATGCATGGACAAGAAGGACCCAATAGATGTTGTTTACCTTGACTTCTAGTGTCCTGGCCCCACTGACGCACCTCCTGATGGCACCTAGTATTTTTGGCCACTGTGTGACAGAGTGTTGGACTAGATGGGCCATTGGCCTGATCCAACATTGGCTTCTCTTATGTTCTTAAACTTGCATTGCAGCAAGTCACAACTGCCTCACCCATAACTAGGGTTGCCAGCCCCAGGTTGGTAAATACCTGGAGATTTTGGAGGTGGAGCTTGAGGAGTGGGGTTTGGGGCATAATGGCACAGAGTCCAACTTCCAAAGCAGCCATTTTCTCCAGGTGACCTGATCTCTGTTGCCTGGAGATTAGTTATAATAGTGGGAGATCTCCAGCCACCACCTGGAGGTTGGCAAATCTACCCATAGCCATGCTGTCTATGCATTTCCAACTTTTCTGATTCCTGGCTAAACAAAAAGGCTGCACAAAATGGCAAGCATGTGGGGCAGCTTTCAAAGTGTTTTCCAATGCAATATTAACGTTGCAGGATTTGTCTGGCTTATATGCAACAAACAGAAAACATCCATAGCCCTCAAAAGTGGTTAGTTCGAGTAGTCAGCTTGCCATGGCTCACACTGCTTGTTCAGGTTGCCATCAATAATGTGGGCCACGGAGTGCTAAATGTGCTGCCGGCTAGCCTCCTTGTGCCCTTGGAAAGCTACCAAAGATGTGCTCATAGGGAAAATTCAGTCTAACTTTTATGATAATGAACTACATTGGAATCCCATAATAGAACTTGATTTATATGGTAACATCTAGCATGAGGTTTGGCACGCTGAATTCCCTGTAAACACATACTTGGCAAATGTTAAGCGTTAACAAGTCAAACATGCAATGTAAAGGATCATCCCGATGGGTCCTTTTAACAATTCAACACCCAATAGTATAATAACTGGGCAGGGCAAGCATTACATATTGCCAGAGTTATTCCAACAGATGTTGCAGAACAAGCAGCATCTTATGAAAGTCATATGTGGAAGAAAGCCACTGAAGGATACACTTTAAGAAGATCTCAGCAGAATACATAAGAAGCTGGCTATGAAGAATGCATAAGAATCTAATGTGGCATCACAAAAACAAAAATATAGATATTACTGTTGATCTGAAGATAGTTTGAGGACTAGGCAGCCACTACAAGCACTGGAAAGTTTATTTTAAAGTGAGACCTTACTCAAAAGGAAACTGTAGATGGATGTAGTTGCCTTTTAATAAGGCCCCATACTGAAATAAGTTTTTCAATGCTTGCCTGGGCCTCAGTGCAAGTTCAGCAAGCTTTTTCTTTGCTTTGAACTTCAAAGCACCGTATTTGTTTACTTAAAGGTTTATGTCCTGCTTCTACAGAACAGCTGGTAGTGACTTACTACAAAAGTCACGCTGGGAAAGACTGAAATGCTAGCTGGAGGAGCGTTGCTCCTGAGACTTAGTGATGTCCAGCTGACAACTGTAGACTCTGTAAAGAGACTCAGGGTGTGGCTGGATTCTGTGCTATCACTGGATAGATAAGTTCCCATGGCAGCACAGTCAGCATTTTTCCACCTACCCCAGGCTTGCCAGCTGGCTCCTTATTAGTCTGGGTTGGACCTTACCACATTGATCCATGCAATATTCACCACCAGACTGAACTACTGCAATTCGCTCTACATAGGGCTCCCCTTGAAAACACTATGGAAACTGTGGGTGGTCCGGAATGCAGCTGCCAGTTTGCTGACTAGACCATCATGGTCAGCTCATAGTACTCCAATTCTGTGACAGCTGCACTTGCTACCATTTAGTCTCTGAATCTGTTATGTAGTGGGTTGCCGCATGG
>NW_015172008.1:0-36701 GCF_001447785.1 Gekko japonicus
TTTCCTGGAGAAGTTGGCATAACACATTGTCTGGGCTGTTCCCTATTCTTGGCAAAACTGCCCTTTTGAATTGATGAGACACCTCTTCTCCTCTGACTCCTTACTTTGGACCCACTTCTTTGGCCAGGCCTTTGTTGATTCACCCTAACTTTAACATGTCCATTCCTCTAGAAGTACCTAATTCTGCCCTAGTATTTCCTACTGTTTACTGTCAGCCTGACATCTACCTTAGCTGAAATCAATTTTAGAGCACAAACTATGTTGTATCTATAGGTTTTACTGTAGCATTAGTGATAAGTATATTTATCTAAGAAAATTATATCCCACCTTTCTAAAGAGGCTCAAGGTGGCTAACAACAAAAAAATAAAGCACTAAAAATCTAAAAAGCTCATACACAAAAATCAACCATCTCATCACTTCCGCTGACAATGAAGCTATTTCTGGCATCAAGGTCTTTAGATTTAGGCTAGGAGTTATGTGTAGCTAGCCTGATGTGCTTATTTCTCTTCGCCTTTGAGTTTACCAGATCCCTTTGACTTCTCTATTTGAACTGAACTTTATTTCATATTTTACCAGTGCCTTTATTACCTTTTTGTCTTTATATAACCTTGTCCATTTTATCTGGCGTGTTGCCATATTTTTTTGCGCCTCAGGCCATGCCCTTTATAAGCTAGGCATCATCACCTCAGGTAAGAAAGGGATAGTTTGGCTTTTCCTTTATAGCTTTCTTTGGGTCACAACTCCTAAATCTGTTGGAAGTCCTGGCTGAGCATAATTTTGCATGTATTAGCACCTCCCTTAAATCCATTCTACTGTTGCGGACTGGCCAAGTCTTTTCCCCCTCCCCCTTACAAAGTTTCATAACCTTTTTCTCCTTGGGTCATCTCATGTAAGGGGGGGGGGTACCTGCTTTTTTCAAGACTTGTGTTCCTAGTTTTGAATAATAATATAGCAACAGATGAGATGGCAACTTAATCTCAAAACCTGTTATTTTCTCTGAGTCCAGAACGGCCAGAAGGGAAGGTTTGGATTAACTACTGAACTCAAACAACCTACTTAGCATGCCGGCTCTAGGTGCGCAGTCACTCTGGCAGGCTAATTTGTTCTTTTGAGTTTTGCGCTGATCTCTTTCTGTACAAAATGCATTAACTGTGTAGTACATTTGTTTTTCAATTACTAGACAAATAGAAAGTAGTCCTGATAAAAGCATAAGTTAAAAGCAATGTTTATTTTTCCAAATAAAAAGCATTCAGGTTTAAGGACGTGTTTGGTATAATTCTCTCAAACCCATCTCTTTCCCAGTATCGTTCTCAGCAGACTAAACCTTTTCACTTACTAAAACCTATTTACTAAATGGCTTGTAAATTAATAAATCACCACTTCTTAGCAACGATTTACTTCTCACTGGGAACATGACCAATTGCTCCTGTCACCATGAAACTGTTATCCATCTTGGCTCCAAACAGATGGTAAGTATTGACTGTGAGTGACCTTTATTATTACTGTAACTCTCTTGGCAGAGATGGCATATGGCATATGCAGAGCCTGGAGCCTGCACTAGGTTGAACAAGGAGCTGGAGAACAGGATTGCTGTATACAAGTTTAGATTGAATTATGTGACTTGAATGTAGGATCTGGCAGATGAGATCATTACTGCTGCTGCTGACGACTTCCATGCTATTAACTTTGCTGGTTTGTAACCACTGGTTCCATGTTTGAGTTTGATGTTACTGGAGAAACTATATGGATTGTATTTTGTAACTAATATGCCAGGCTGTTTATATCAGCTGTCATTCTTATTACAAAATACCCAATACGGAAAGTCACAAATCACCACCTATGTTTGTAGAAAGATCCATCCCATGCTGCACCAATGGTCCCTGGCTTGTTCCTAATAAAGCTGTGGCTGTTTCTCTTCCTCAACAATGATTTGTGGTGTTGTGTTTTCTTCCACACATTCTCTCCTCAATAGGCCATGGGCCCACAAAGAAGTCTGTTTATGGCCATAGAAGTGATTCCTGGTTTACTACACCGTAACAGGCTATCTTTGGTGATGGCACCTCCACCCAAACAGCTCTTCATATCTGGCGTGCCAAAGAATGGTATCTACAGGTATTGTGTTGGCAGTTTTCATATTTGGAGAGAAACATATTTTGAATGCACATGTAATACTCCGGCTCACTCACACGCACACACAGGAAATTGCCCCAAACTGCAGAGTTACATTTTCTCCCACCTGTCCTTCATAACTCAGAGCAGTGTTTTAGTCTCACAACAACCCTGTGGGATGAATAAAGCCAAAATGCTGACTTCCCAAAAGGGCCCAGTGAACTTCAGAACTTCACCTTGGATTTATTTATTTCATTTACATCCCACCCTCCCCGCCGAGGCAGGCTCAGGGGCGGCTAACAGGGCCATTGGCATCATAAAACAGTAAAAACAATTTAAACAATTTAATTTCATAAAAACCATTCAGAGGTACCGTACAACATATATAAGATGGCAAAAAAACTGTCCTATTGGCCACCATAGGGGAAATTAGCAGCTGGTGTCTGGCTCTTTAGCGCTTAGTTCTTTAGTATGGACACAGATGTCAGAGTAGGCAGCCAAGAGTCGATTGTAGGGCATAGTTACTCGGCTTGATAGTAAGCTGTTTAGTGTGGCCTCTCACTTGAACACTTGGCGGAAGAGCTCCATCTTGCAGGCCCTGTGAAATTTTGATAGATCCCACAGGGCCCTGATGTCCTCAGGGAGCTCATTCCACCAAAGTGGAGCCACCACGGAGAAAGCCTGGGTTTCCCATACCCAAGCCCGATATTCTAGTTTCAGCACCATATTCAGCCCTTTACTTTCAAAGCATTCCATCCT
The DNA here is from genome assembly GCF_001447785.1 of Gekko japonicus. Classification (NCBI taxonomy): domain Eukaryota; kingdom Metazoa; phylum Chordata; class Lepidosauria; order Squamata; family Gekkonidae; genus Gekko; species Gekko japonicus. The sequence goes on from NW_015172008.1 coordinate 2,870, forward strand.
CCCTCTGTTTCATACATGCTGCTGGTTCACTGGCCTGTCATGACTGAGTAAAGTGGCCCTGTCATGACTGTATAGTCATGTTGACGCCACATACTAATATGAAAGGTAATTGTGTGGGTGTAGAAAGAAGTAAGAAGGGAAAGCACAAGAGGACAAGTCATTGTAAACTATGCACAACTTAAAAAAAGACAACCTAGGAATATTACTGGCTATGAACACATAAAGCTGCCTTATACTGAGTCCAAGCACTGATCAATCAAGGTCAGCATATCTACTCTGACAGGCAACAGCTCTCCAGGGTAGAGATGTTTCACACCTGTTGTCTGATACGTTTACTTGGAGATGCCAGGGATTGAACCCGGAAACTTATGTATGTGAAGCAGAGGCTTTGCTACTGAGCCACAACCCCACAGATTTATTATTTATTATTGGAAGTATCATCTGGAATTGTGGGTTTCAAATGCATGAGGTCCATTAATTTGAAACTGATCATAACTGTGTGGTTAAATGGATAAAAGCTTCATTGAAATAAGTTGGATTTCTGCATATGATAATAGAAAATCCATCCGTTCGATCATAATTCTTTTACTGTATCAGTTAAGGCTTATCTCTTGTTTCTTTGCTTTTCATTATTTAATTTCTAAGCTTCGTATTTGCTTAAATTCACCAGTTTTGTTATGCTATTTTGGGATCTGTTTCAAACCCCTTTAGAAAACAAATCTTCCTTCAAGAGTGGGTTGAGCGAATCAGTTGCTTAAAACTAGATTAATTTTTCATAGCCCTTTGTCTTGTCAGTCAGATCTCTCCAGACCCCAGAATACTGCATATTCTTAACATTATTCATAACCAAGCCAAGGCTGTCATACTTTTTGCCATGTTGTTTCCAGTCAAATATGGATCTAGATTATGCAAATACTTTACTATGGTACGGTTATCATATTTCAAAAAGCAAAAAAAGAGGACATATTTCCTTATTGACTACTTCAAACAACTGGTCACTTTGACAAATCTCATTTTAAATACCCCTACTATTTCAGATGAAGTTTGCCTCCACTGGGGGACTATAGGGCAAAACAGGAATGAATGAATGAATGAATTTTATCGTTACAGCGCATAGCCAGCAATATAAAACCTTAATGGGCAAAACAGGTTCAACCTCCCAATCCAAAAAGAGGACATTTTCATCAGGATTTTTTTCAAAAGTAGCTAAAAGAGGACAGACACCAAAAAGAGGACATCTGGTAACCCTATCTATGGACAATCTAATTGATGTAACAGGTGGAAACTTAAGCAAATGTAAGTCCTAGAAATAATACATTATCATAACGTTTCTCTTCAGGTCTCCTCAGGAGTAGGCCTTCTGTCATCATGGATCTTCAGTCTAATAGCAGACATTTCTGTTTGGTGCCAAAGACATCAGTTGCCTACATGACACTGATTGTTTTCTACCTGCTCACCCTCATCCTCTCAAATCAATGCATGTACTCAGCAATATAAATATGCCACTATAATAAGTATCTTATCTACTCACAGTATATTGTTGGCTTGATCACATCACTCTGCATGGCACTGACAGGATTCTTGGCTAAACAGCTGTAATTACCAATGGCTTCTTTGACAACAGGGACAATTGACAGTGTGTCACGGTTTGCAGACAAGGAGTAGTTAGTGCTGGCTTCAATGGGATTTCCATTTTTCATCCACTGGAAGATAACCCGTGTGCCATTTCTCACAGTACATTTCAAAGTAATGTTCCCCTTGTATTCCACAACTCCAGCAGAAGGTTCAGTGTATACCACTGGTTTTGTGACAGGAACTGTGATATAAGAGGGATAGGAAGTTATGTCCAAGATATTTCTATTTACACTAGACCATTTGGAATTCAGTAGGGTAATTCCAAATGGAGCCTATTCCCAGAAAAGTGTTCTATATCACTTGAAACTGTGGCAGGGTGCATCACTGTTAAATGCTCTCTGGTGTAAAGAACTGAAACAAGGAAAAAATAGCATGAGAGGAACAGGTTCTATCCTAGCCTTGATTTTACTACATTAATTTTATGCTTTCAGGGAGTGTAAACGTAGCACCCCACACCTGCAGTCTGAAACAATACATGATTCTACCACTGAATTCCTATTTCCAGGAAGAGAAAAATGTGTATATAGACCAGACTTAAATTTATTCCTGCACAAAAGTTGCATAGCACAAAGCTACTAGTAGGGTTGCCAGGTCCTTTTTTCTGCCAGCAGGGGGTGGGAGGGAGCTTCCCGGGAGTGGGGGGCAGATGGGGTGATGTTGCCTTGTGCAATGCCCCCAGTGTGATGACGTTACACAGAAGTGTGACCTTGCGTTTTTTGGGCAAAACTCTATGGTTACCATAGAGTTTTGCCCAAAATACAAGAGTGATGCCAGGGGACGTCATGCCTGGCCATGGCTGTTGGGGGTGGGGCTGGCCAGTGGTGGGCTGGAGCCCATGAAATCACGGGATCCCCCACTCCTACCTGGGAGCTGGCAACCCTAACTACTAATGAAATGAAAGTTTTCACAATAGATGCAATCGTATTTGGAACATTAGATTCCAAAAGAGAGTTAAAAGACTGGCTTGCCTACCAGACCCTTGTCTTTCAAAAAATTAGGTCAGGGTTGAGGCCTACAAGAATAATGCAAGCTTCTCTTTCTCTGAGAAGTCAAGGTCATGCTGACTGACATTTCAGAGAACAATAAAGGGAGGAAGACAAGTCAGGTGCTGGTTAAACCATTAGGCCTAGTAGTTTCAAGGCCAAAGAATCCAGGGAGGGAGTTTTGCCTAGACATTCCATCTCATTAGCACAAGGGCCCATAGATGGGAGAAGGTGCTTACTTAATTAGGCCATGTACAGCTGCAGAGTAAATGGCATTATGATGACTGTACACCTGATTTTTAGATCATCTGGTTAGCAACATACCTGATTGGTCAAGTTACATCATTCACTATACATTTGATTGGTCAATTAAAATCATGCCAACATGGGTTGTTTGGCATAAAGGAAGACCTTTCATTTCTAGTTTTTGCCCTTGTCTGGATTATATCTGTCTTTGGGTCACCTCTTGATTTTTAACGAGGTGGGCCTTGCTGGCCAGACACCTGCCTTGGACTTTGGAACTCTCTTAGACTCAGTCCTGTAAGTTGTCAATTTGGAGAAACAATGCTTGTAAATGTGCTTAGGTTAGATATTTAGCTTTTATTATTTTATCTTTGCTGTTCACTGCTCTTACATTGTATATTCCTATACATTCCTTTAATAAACCTTACTAATTATATTTTGTGGTGTTCTTAGGTATGGGGCTTCAATCTGAATCCAGTACTTTAGCCCTGATGGCCACAGCTTCCAGGTTAACTGTTTTGGGAACTCATAAAATGTTCCACCTTGCAGGATTGACTTTTTGATTTTGGACATGGGAGCTAGTCAAGAAGCTCAAACCTGAACCCTGTGGGTCCCCAGAACAGTTGTATACAAGTAAGCAGACAATTAATTTTTTAAAAAGATTTATAAATTTTATTTCAATTTCAGGCAATATAAGAATTTACACTACAGCCAACACATTACTCTAAAAGCATGCAGTAAGAAAACAATAAAACTAGCGTAACTGTCTAGCACTTCTTGGGGCTGTATTAGACAACACCAACCTTAAAGTCAAGAATCGAAGGCCAAAGCTCAAGCATTCTCTATATTGCTGGCAATTGCAATTCAAGCAGATCATAGTGTAGGAAGCGCCAAGTGTTCAAATGATTTTTTAATTGATTATTGCTGTTTTACAGACGCCTTTGGGAAGAAATTCTCTGGGAATCTCCTGGAGAGTTGACAACCTGTTTTAGAACACTAGACACTACTATATACATGTTTTTATAGTCTTTGTTTCAAAGAAAAACGGAGTATTTATGATGTAACCTTTTAATTGGGAAATTATTGCAGGTGTTCTGTTTTCTCAGCCAATTTTTTATTAGGACCTGTCAAGTGTCCGAGATATATTACAGGAATAGGGAGTTTTGTTCTCTGGACTGCAGGTGTATTTCTCTCTTGTTAAAATCTCTGCCAATTTTGGTCAAGTTGACCTGGCAAGGTGCCAGCCAAGCCAAGAAATAGAATTAAGTGATGTGCAATCGTATTCTCTATGTAACATTTATATTTAGTTTTTACGAGTACTATAAAGTAACTCTGAATGAGAAAAGCACAAATCATGTGTATTTTCTAAGTTTGAAATAACACAATATATTGAATTATTAGATGCTTGGATTGAATGTCTATATGCTTTGCCTGTTTGCTTATTATTTTAAAGAAGGAATTACTCTGTTTGCATTTTTAACTGGAATAACAGAAAGCTGTGTTTAAGGTGTATGTGGGCAGTTCTAATTGAAACTACTGCCAATTCTAAGATTTATTGTTCTATCTTGTACTTTTTAGATAAGAGCCTAACTAGGTCAAAAGGACAGCTCTCTCTCTCTATACACACACACACACACACACACACACAAACAGAGAGAAATCCTTTCTCTTGATATAATTGTTTGTGTGTTTTAGAACTTCATGTTATGTTAAAGCCAAGTTGAAGAGAAAGAGTTCTAACAAGTTCTAACAAGTTCTAACAAGAAAGAGTTAGAAAATGGTCAAGAGCTGAGCCAGGTGTGTGGACCCCAGCAAACATGAAAGTACATAAATCATGGATAAGTCAATTAAAGAAACTGAGTTGAAAGGACTAACGAGGGGAAACGCTCCGAAATGGGTGCTGTGAAGTTTTAAGGAGTACCCGGCTACTACCAGGTGGGTATAAGCTTAGCCAAGAACCAAAGTAATTAATCATGACTCTCAATTAAAAGGGGTCAATTGGGAGGTATAAAATTTGTATTGTAGAACAGTGTCTCCTACAGGCTGAACTGAGCTATCTGTTTTATAAATTATAAGCTTTGATTTTAACAGAATATTATAACAAACAAGACCACGGTGTAATGTAACCAGCAAAACAATAAATCACCGTGTATGAGTATACAATATAAGCAAATATTTATATATAATGCTTTTGAAATTAAATTGTCAGCAAAATTACAACTATAACAAATTAAATGCAATCTTAGGCTTGACAGTACATATGAGACACTACAGTATAATTTTAGACAAACAACGGATATCTAGTATAAGTCCGTTTACGAATCCTTCTTCAGGTTTGTCGTCTGTTTTCTTCTCTTCAATCAAATAAAGTGCTGCAAGCATTATTTCACAATGTAAATTTCATATACAGTTTTTTGTACGTTTTCACGCTTAATCTGGTGACTGGGGAGCTCCTATCATGCTCTCATGTGACAGAGTCTACAATGTGATATTTGGCTCAGCTACCCTCAATCTTTGATTGAAGAGAAGAAAACAGACGACAAACCTGAAGAAGGATTCGTAAACGGACTTATACTAGATATCCGTTGTTTGTCTAAAATTATACTGTAGTGTCTCATATGTACTGTCAAGCCTAAGATTGCATTTAATTTGTTATAGTTGTAATTTTGCTGACAATTTAATTTCAAAAGCATTATATATAAATATTTGCTTATATTGTATACTCATACACGGTGATTTATTGTTTTGTTGATTTTAACAGAAGCAGCTTCATAAAATGACCAAAAATATTCTGATAAGCCAAAATGAAAGCTAAAAAATGGATTCAATGCACCTACAAGAGCTTAATGCCATAAGCTATTTTAAAACAATTAAATAATTCATGTAAGGAGTTTAATGCTTTAGAATGTCATTGTAATTATATTGTTTTCATATTTTGTATACTTGTTAGTGAAAATAAGCTTAAAAGTGCTGTTATACTTCTATATGCATGTATTAATGTTTGATGACAAGATCTGACAGAGTTTAATACTGAGAATGAACTGAGTCTGAAAGTTCAGTCAAAGGTAACAGAAGTTTGGGAGTAATGCCAAAAGGAATAAACAAAGTTGCAAATCAAAAATAATGAGCTGCACCTGCATTGTAGGAGTGGAAACGCAGCCAAGCAACATCCTGTGTACCAACTATGTGATTGATAACTGGCCAGACAAAGAAAACTGAACTGAGCATGTCTGCATGATGTCAGTGATGATGTAAAGTGAGGAGGAGCAAGAAAAGTACATAAGCAAGCTCCCGGCTGTAACAAATTGAACACCCATGAGCTGTGAGTTGCTCTTTTATTTGAATAAATACCTTTGTTACCCTTTACTGCCTGGATGATTGTTTTCACTGTGTGGTTTATTGGCTAGCCACACAAGTCAAAGAACCTTAGCGCCTTTAGCATATTGGCAACACTAGTTCAGGCCTTTATCAGGATCTCAGCACCTCTCTCCTTAGTTCAATTATAGTTTTTGGTTCATCAACCTCAGGTGATGATGACATCCAATCCGAACACGTTCTCAGGAGAAACCTCTAGAAAATTACCTCATCACATTTGACTCTCCTCCCCCCACTCTACAGGCCATAGGCCCACATGAGAAGCAAATCATGCCACTTTCATCTCTGGCCTTGAAGATGATAAGGCCAAGAGCCCAATTAAAAACACCGGCAAGATGGACCAGACCCACTTCTATTCACATTAACCTTTGAGGGGGAGGTCAGGGGTGCTTTGCCTCACACAGAGATTCAGTCCCTTGGTCTCTGGCTGGTGGATTAGTTAAGGGGACTGGCAGTAGCATGTTATTCTGAAGTTGTGGGGATTCACACTCCAGAACCTTGTGGGTTTGCATTTGACCAACCTTTCACCCCTTAAGGAACTCTGACTTTTGACAAAGACCATGTTTGTTGTTGTTCAGTCGCACAGTCGAGTCCGACTCTTCGCAACCCTATGGACCAGCTCCCGCCAGGCCTTCCAGTCTTCTGCCGTCCTCTGAAGTTTGCTCAATTTCATGTTTGTTGCATTGATGACACTGTCTAACCATCTCATCCTTTGCTGTCCCCGTCTTCTTTGACCTTCAATCTTTCCCAGCATCAGGGTCTTCTCCAGTGAGTGTTCCCTTCTCATTTGGTGGCCAAAATATTTGAGCTTCAGTTTCATCATCTGGCCTTCCAGGGAACAGTCAGGGTTGATTTCTTTTAGGATTGACTGATTTGTTCTTCTTGCAGTCCAAGGGACTCTCAAAAGTCTTCTCCAGCACCATAGTTCAAAAGAATCTATTCTTCGGCGCTTGGCCTTCCTTATAGTCCAACTCTTGCAGCCATACATGACTACTGGGAATACCATTGCTTTGACCATGCGGACTTTTGTTGGCAGGGTGATGTCTCTACTTTTTATCATGCTGTTTAGGTTCGCCATCGCTTTCCTCCCAAGGAGCAGGCATCTTTTAATTTCATGGCTGCTGTCACAGTCTGCGGTGATCTGGGATCCCAGGAACGTGAAGTCTGTCACTACTTCCATGACTTCCCCTTCTATTTGCCAAGGAGTGATGGGGCCGGATGCCATGATCTTAGTTTTTTTGATGTTGAGCTTCAAGCCCACTTTTGCGCTCTCCTCTTTTACCCTGAGCAAGAGGCTCTTTAGGTCCTCTTCACTTTCTGCCATCAGAGTGGTATCGTCTGCATATCTGAGGTTGTTGATCTTTTCCCCAGCAATCTTAATTCCCGCTTGTGATTCATCTAGGCCAGCATTTCGCATGATGTACTCTGCATATATATTAAATAAGCAAGGCGACAATATACATCCTTGTCGTACTCCTTTCCCTATGCTAAACCGATCAGTTGTTCCATATCCGGTTCTAACGGTCGCTGCTTGGTTCTTATACAGGTTTCTCAAGAGACATGTGAGGTGGTCTGGTACTCCCATCTCTTTAAGGACCTGGAAATGATGTCATATCCTTTCCAAATTCTACCTGCTCTCAAAAAATCCCAGACTTTGCTGAGGCAGTGCTACACATTCTAAATTTCCCCTTAAACTCCTTTGAATCAGGGCCTGTATGAATAATTTTTAGAAATTTTCCCCCCTGAAGTGTTGGTTACCAAAAAAAAAAAAAAAAAGCTTTATATTTCCCTTCCAAAAAAAGAAGATGAGCAACACAAACAGATACTTTAAAGTGGCTCCGAATGAAATAATACTCTTCTAAAATAAGATTTTATGTATCAGCCTGGAAGGAACACAATTTTTCCCCCCACAGTTAAATTATACATCCCTGGAAACAGAAGTTCACAATGGAAGCTGTAGCGAACCCTTCAAAATAACAAAGGAAGTGCTATAAAGAAACTAAGGAAAAGTAATTACTAGGTATACCAGATTACAAAATTGAAATCACATGTTACTTACCGTCAACAGTAACGTGAATATTTTCGCTTGCTGATATTGTCCCATTTTGAGCTATATTGATTTTAATAGTATAATTGCCTTCATCGCTAAAGTGTAAAGACTTTATCAGCAGTGATGCATTTGGAGGTGTAAATGTAAATTTGTGCTGATATTCCAAGTCTGAAACTACTGCCTGATTTCCAAACATAAGCAAAGATACGGTCGGCGTTGATGGCCCTTGAAACATCCATGTTATCTGAATATCAGAAACCGTTACGTTGAAATGATAGCCAACTGATAGTTGGAGTGGCTGCCCTTCAATGCCATGGAACGTATGGGATGGGACTGTCAGCTTTAATGCAGAACAAACACCTGAAAAAGTTAAGAAGTCATTGAAGTGGGAAAGATTTAAAATTTCAGTTGCAAATGAGCAGAACACCATATGTTTTACACACCTTTGCAATAAGCAATTCCTACAAATGCTGTGAATGCCAATATTTTAAGAATCAGTTTGGCCCACAGTCATTACATGCCAGAAGCTGACATGCTGAATCAGAGTACTGGTCCCTCAAGATGAATACTGTCAGTTCAGCATGGCAGTAGCATCCCAGGGTATCAAGCAGAGGTCTTTTATGTCACCTACCCCCTGATCCTTTTAGCTGGAGATGCTGGGGACTGAACCTGGGACCTTCTTAGGGTTGCCAACCCCCCCCCCGGTTTGCCAGGGATCCCCCTTTTTTGGGGGGGTTCTACCCGCCGCCGGCCAGATGGCTGGCGGGGGAAGCCCCACCCCCAACACCCACAGCCACCCCTCTCCCTTCTCTCTTGAGAGAGAGGGGTGGCTGCCTTTAAGTGCGTGGAACCCATGTTTCCTCCCAAGCCCGATATCTGCTTGAGATCAGGCTTGTAGGGAAATGCCAGCTTTGCGCACTTAAAAGGGAAACGCGGCTCTTTGCTCTTAAAGGGGAAATGCTGGCTCCTGCACTTAAAAGGGAAACACCGGCTCCTTTAAGTACAAGGAACTGGCGTTTCTGGAGATCCGGTGCATGGGTGGGTGGGGGGGCAGCGGACATCCCCAACGTGACATCATCACATCAGGGATACCCCGGCCCTTCCAGGAACACCCCCAAAGTCCCCCGCTGGAGGTGGAAGATAGGCTTGGCAACCCTAGACCTTCTGCTTGCTGAACAGATGCCTGTGTCCTGTTTTGACAAAACATTAGGATTGTTATAGTTCAAAACCCGATTTAATGGCTGTTAAATTTTTTTCCCAAACTGACCACGTCTTTTCAAGGGTCAAGGAAAGTCTATAAGACTGTTCTTTCCTGATAAGCCCAAGGATGAGTTTTTAATAGTTGTTAAAGTTGATATGATTATTCAGAATCTCAGTCTACAGGCAGAGCAGGATTTATAACTGTTGGGGCCCGAATAGAAGTATTTAAAATATATACACAATCATCATCATAACAGAAACTCATGGGTGGGTATGCATGTGCACTATACGTGTCTGCCTCTAGTGAAACAGGCCACCCGTTGAGGCTTATGGTCAAAACAGATGGTTCTGTGCAGCATTTGGTATTGTTTAAACCTTGGGATCCTTCCAAACAAAGAACAGTTGAAAAATAATGCTTTTTGCTGTCAGTTAGGGTGGAGCTGCCTGTAGGGGATGTAAAGTTGTACCTTCTGAGTATGGTCTGATGATTTATTCAGATGTAATCAATGTGGAAAGACTTCTATACAGCCAGAAGGAAGCAGGAATTAGGAAAGCTGCTGACGTACAGCTAAGCAGCCTTTGTCTATTTATGTTTTATGGAGAATAACTTTAGATTAATTGTGGCTCTTCCATAATAGGTTTTAAAATATGGTTAAATATAATCAGAAATAGTAGTTAGGGAGCTATATTAGAAAGTGGAGTGCATATGTCAAAAACACCAGAAACCCAATATTTCATTTAATTCACATAAGTCTCTGTTTCTGATGAATATGCCAATTTGCAGCAACACATGAGAGAATACAGACTAGAGCTCATCAGCTTCCATTGACTTCAGTAGGATCTTTAGTACTGATTAAACAGTGCTATACTAACCAGAGTTACACCCTTCAAAGCCCATTGACTCTTCCTGAAATAACAAGAGCTGGAATGTTAAACCAACCCATATGTCACTCCTCAAAGACCGATCTCTCCTTACTTTACTGTCAGTACAGGATGTCTGTAAAATAAGACATTGAGTCTACCTAGTTTTCTATAGAAGTTTCCTGCCTACCAGGAGCTCTTCTTTGTGCTTCCTCTATAGAGCTCACAGTCCACATTTCTAATCTCATCTCAGTCATGACTGGGCTGGGTCCCCTCCTTACTACAGCTTGTGTCCCATGTGGCTTTTGTCCATGTAGGTCTCATGAGGTCTTTTTGGAAGTGAAAGGCAATCATCTTCTCTCTGTGTTACCAGCAGCAAACCTGGCTGGATCCAACCCACTGGGTGGTTTTAAGGAAGCAATTCTTTTGCAGCCCCTGTCCCATCTGTATCAGGATGATACAAAGACTGACTCACCTTACATGGGTGTTGTAATGATTATTGCAGTCTTGTATTTGATGTTAAGATTTTTAGGAAAAGCCTTCTGTTTTCTTTTGCCTCAAATCCATATTTTTTACCAAAGCAAGCTGAACAGAACCAGATCAGGGATTTTTATATATATATATATATAATTCATTTGTACTCTGCCTTTCTCCCCAGTGGGAATACAAAGTCGCTTACACCGTTCTCCTACCCTCCATTTTATCCTCACAACAGCACTAGGAGGTAGGTTAGGTCAACAGTCTGTGACTGGCTCAGGGTCACCCAGCAACCTTCCATGGTAGAGATTCGAACCAGAGTCTCACAGATCCTGGTCTGACAATGTATATATAAACACAATACTGCAGACTTTGTCATGTCACCTACCTGTTTTTTAAAAACTAGTTTAAAGGCTAGCAAGTCTCTGAACTGCGAAAACATAGCTATGGAGAAAGTTTGCTTACACGTTTCTTACCCCAATGATCTCTTGAGGTCAGTTTCTCTGTGTTGTGTATGAACAGGGTAGATTTTATCAAAGTGACCTCCAAGTGGAGCTCAGACTGCTTTCTGCTTCTGTATCTGCCTTTAAATGTTAGTAACCACAACACCACCTTTGTTGACTGGAAACATTAGGCAGCTTTTGTTTAAATAAAAAAGTGACATCATATTTTGTGTCTCATGCATAAATGAAAAAAGCTCCATGGTTTCTTTTTTATTTTCAAGGTGTTTGCATGTCTCAGTAGTCTGAACTTAATTTTCCACTGTTTTACATTTTTATCACCATTTATTCCCAAGCAGAGTAGCTCCTCAATGAATTGGGCTAGAGATGTACTTAAAAAAAAAGGTGAGACTCCAGAGGAACTAGTAGATCACAGCAACCAGTTACTATAATATCACTGCAGTATTCTGCAAGAGCAATTATTGATTTTTTTAAAGCCAGTGAAAAGCTCTCCAGTGGTATGGCAGGGAAAATGGCAGCTGTGAAGGACTGATGGAAAGTGAATGGTACTAACACAGATGGGGCCTTCAAAAATGTATATCTTCCTGTGCAGGAGAAAAACCTATATGTGGATGTAGCCTTATTCTGTCAGGAGTTTAAAACACTATACCAGTCTTTATATAAGAAAACATCTAAGAAAGCACTTTACTGTACAATATATCTTAGTGATGAAGCAAGATCCACCTACTGAAATGTTCCTGGCTATGCTGTCAAAATCTCAAGGCTATACCACTGCAGGAGTGCACTGACTAAAGGGCTTAACTTGGTTGTTGTTTTGAAGTTCTGCATCAATATTAGGTGGTCAGTAGACACCCGAAGCATTCAAAATGGCTGCATCAGTATTAGTATTTGTACTCCTAGCTGTAACATTTTAGGCACAATTCAAGTTTCTAATTCTAGCCCATTAATACCTGAACAGAATTGTGACAATATACATCAGGGTCTTATTAGCATCCCCAAAATTGACTCAGGATCATTTCCTCCATGTTCTATCTATTATTTAGCTCTGGTGGTAGTAAGACACTGGTCGTCTGCATTTTCATTCAGGGTGAAATCAATGGCCTAGTATGTATATCTTAAAACTGGCTGAGACTGGAACAACAATTGCCATGAGCGATTTGGCTAGGACATCCTCCAAGGATGTGAGGGATCAAGAAGGCAAGAAACCTGGTCTTTACCACAGGGATCAAGGAAAATTCTTAGGGCGTCACCATCCACACCATCTCCCGATTTCCCTCCCTTCTTATTGAGGGTGGGAGACTGAGAGCAGGGATGGCAGATTCCCCAGTGCCACTGGGCACATAGTAAGCCTACAGTGTAGTCAACTGTAGATTGGGGTTGGTTGACTGGATGATCCTCTCATGCTGACCTGTGCGGTTTCCCATCATGTGAGGCACTTAGCTGTAAAATCCTTTGCTATTCACTATTTTATTTTAAAATAGTCGAAACCTGCCTGTCTCCAAATGTTTCAAGGCAGTCAGCCTTCCCCAGCTGGTAGGGGCAGGGCTGACATACCAGCATTAAATTAACTTGTGTGCACATATGTCCTTTCTACTGTGAATTGTGGAGAAGCTTCTGTGAATTCTCTGTGGGTGGTACATATCTCTCTTCACATGGAGGTACACTGAGAAAGAACTCTGTTGGTGTATTGACAACTCTCTACATAAGCATATGGGGGGAAATGCCAAGTAAACTAAATTAGGTCAAAAACTCAGATGTTTTGCCCTCTGCTTGCAAATTTGCCTTTGAGCCTCCTACACTATTTTTTCCAGCAAATGTTAATGCAAGGAGAATATGGATGAGAAAGCAAATGTACATTAAATCCTATCCATCCATCCATCCTCATATAGTGATAGCCTTGAGCAGAAAATAAAAATCCAAGATAGTATTTACATTTATATTATTTGTACCTCACTTTTCTCCCAGTAGTGCTTACAATATTGTTCTCCCCTTCTCTATTTGACCCTCACAACCCTCCCCATGAGGTAGGTTAGGCTGAGTATGAGTGACTGGCAAAAGGTCACCCAGTAAGCTTCCCCCCTATAGGGTGGGTATTTGAACCCGAGTTTCCCAGATCCTTATCTAACACTTTAACCACGACACCATCCGGCCCCTCCTGTTACAGGGTAATTTAAGCTATAACTGATTGCAGCAAACCTTAACAGCCAGAAATTATTCACAAACTGATTTTTCTAGGGGGATAAAAATAAAAAGGAAAGGAGTCTTGCGACACCTTAAAGACTAATAGATTTATTGATGAATCAGCCTTCATGGGCTACAATTTAGTTCTTCAGGTTTGTGAAGTGAACTCTCACTCAACAGAATTCTTAGTAACTCCACAGCACCACTAACAATAGAAACACGCACACAAACACTGTTATTGAAGATTAATGTTTGAGATTTTCACAACACTTCATCAATGTGGTAGTTAGGTACTTTTAGACTCCAGGCTCTTTATATGGTAATTTATACCTCAGACACAAACCTGCAGCCTGCTTTTGTGGTTCTCCTGTTGAGTTTGTGAGTTGGGGCCCTGGACTTCCAACATACAGCCTGGTCTACTTTATTGGAAACAATTTTGTTTTAATGCTAAATATACATTCTGTTTATACAAAACAAATTACAATAACTTGAAGAAGGATACACTCAGAGGCCTCTTCTTTAATGAGAGCCACTTCAGAGTAATGAAAAGTAGCTACTCCCCCCACCCTGGGACATGTTACAAAGTCTAGTTCTGTCCTAGTAATAGAATATGGACTAGGAACTATTGTAGAAATGAAATTATTACCTAACCAGCACAGAGAAAAATACTATGAAATAAAAGCTTCTTCTTTTTAAAGCCTAGAACAGATCTTTGTGCAATATTTTCTTGGGGCTTCTGGGGCTGCACAAACTACTCAGCAGCAGACAGACAGCTACCCGAAGCTCATGAGCTACTTGTTGCAGACTCCTGACTCAGAATAATATATTATGTTACTACAAACAAGTAGTTTTCTGAAAAGTAATGAAAACATGAATAGATTTTTCAAATAGGCCATGAAAATATTTACTATACCAACAGTGCAATCCTAAGCAAAGTTACAGCCTTCCAAGTCCATTGGAATAACACTGTTTAGGATTGCACTGTAAAATTACATAGTGCTTTCCTGAGAGTATAGCATATATGCATACACCAATTCGCTAGCTAAATTGCTGCCTATGCACTGATTAATTTTATCACCAATACTTAACAGCAGTTTTATTATGATACCCCCCCCTTTTAGTAGAAATTACTTGTGTCTTTAAAATCACAAGTTCCGTATAATTTTATATCGGTAAAATTACTGAACATATAGCATTCAAAATTATGAAATAAAATCTTGCATTTGGTGGAAACAATACAAGAACACAATAACACATATGAGCTCGAGTCTTACCTAAAAGCAGAACATAGATTTTGCATTGCAAGTTATAAAATGTTGTGCTAAGGGGCTCCATGTATGCATCCTATCCCATGCAAATGCTTCCTTCTTTTCGGTGCAGTTGGAGCTTGGTCCAGCAGCCGTGGGTTTATTTGCTAGGGAAATCAGCTCTGAGTTAACAGCCCCTACCTTGTCTTGCTTTAGGTGATTTGAATATGTGTATACAAAAGACAGAGGGAGTGGGAACACCTGTTGGATTAGTATTCGACATCTTCATTGCCTTTGACCCTATCATAACTCCCCGCTCCAGTATATTCACAGCAAACACAGAGCATGATAAATGGAGCATACAGTATGAATCACTCAGCACTGATAAAAAATAAATGAGGCTAGACCATGTTCAAGTTATATACACCTTAATACAGCATACAATGAAACAACTGCACAGAAGAATACCATTGACATGCCAGACCCCTGTAACATAAACATTAGTTAGAAATTGAAACATTTGTTTAGATCACTTCAATCTTTCCCAAATGGCGCAATATTATTATTCCCTATAATATATTAAAATAATTTGGTTCTTAGCCCAAATAAAGACAAAATGAAAAAAAATTAATTTAAAAAAACAGGTCCTTTCTACAACATATTTTTATTCTAAATGGGTGGCTAATTTGTAGCAGCAACATAAAACAAAAGTCCAGTGGTATTTTAAAGACTTACAATATTTATTCCAGAATAAGCTTTTATGAATCAGCACTCATATCAGATGAATTCAGTGCATATAATGAAGTGACCTTTGATTCACTAAAGTTTATCCTGGAATAAATTTTGTTAGTCTTTAACATCCCACTGGACTCCTGTTTTACATATTTCTATTGTCATACTACTCAGCACAGGGTTTAAAATACAGGGTAATAAGCTCTTCCCCACTGTCATTAAATCTCACCTCAGTTATGGCGTTACTAGGAAGCTTAGGAAAGCTATGTACTTTTGATGTTTTTCCTGCTCCCCTAATGAAGATATGATGAGCCCCCTAATGAAGATAATGAAGAGGTAGGCAGGCTTGCCAGCTCTGTCTGAAATAAAAAATTCTGATACCTAAACAGAGTCTGGGAGGCAGGAGCAGGTGTCAGTGGTATTTTGGCAGGGGCAAAGCCAGAGCATATTTTGATGGGTTTGGTGGATGCAGCACAGCTGTTTTTTGGTGAGTCCAGAAAGTGGTAACCTCAGAGGTATGGTAGGTAGGGGTTCATTTTACCTGCACAATTTTCAGTGTACACTTCATTTCTTCTCGGTGGCCAACACACAGGAGATTTGGGCAACTTCAACAACAGGTCCCTTTGTTGTTTCCTAGCTAGGGACCATTCACATATGGGTTTCCACAACAGGTCATACAGCATACACCCCCCCCCCCCAACCATTTCAAGATGGGAAAATGGTTTGGGAAAGAAGGCAATGTCCCTTTTCTGTGTGTGCTGTTGTCCCACCCCAAATGGGCACCATGCTTGTAGTAATTGAGAAGAACCTGGAACGCAAGTCTGACTGTTACACAAGGTAAGGATGCCAAACCCAGCCTGTCTAATCCATAAAATGTGAATTGGCGTGGGAAACCACAGCTTCAGCACCAAACACATTACAAGTGAGGCTCCACCCATATGAGCCCTGAGGGAGAAACGGGCTCTTGAAGGTGGACACTAGAGCTGTCTTCCCATACATTTATCACATGGGGTAGCTACCTCAAAATCAGTCTATTTCCTAAATCGCCAAGCTAAAAACCAAACCAAACCAAATTAAAAAACCACCAACAAACAAACAGCTGACAAGTTTATGCTTTCCTTTTCTAGAAATTAAAAAAGGCCAGGCCATTTCCACCCAGGTTCTGGGTTTTCTGGATGACACCTAGGGATGAAGTTCTTAGGGCAGAGCCCAAAGTGAGGCGGCTACATCTAGCAATTTTTAGGAGATGTTTAGGAAGAACTCAGCTCAAAAGCTAATAATTACTATGCAGAGCTTCTTCTTTTTTTAATAGTTGAGGAGGAGCCCTCCTTTGCCTTCCCCACCCCCCAAAGGGACAAGGATTATGATCCATGATTTTGTCTCAGCTGGAAATAATTATCTTTTATTATAAGGGCAAATGCTGCCTATTTTAAAGGACAATTTACAGGAGGCTGTGAAGGTAATCAATCTGTGGCTAGCAGTTGCTAGTGAAAACAACACATCCATTCTTCCATGTGAAAGACATTACAAGTCCAAAACCTACAATGCCATCCAAAGAGCACTTTGCTGAGAGTAAGCCCCATTGAATAGATGTGGGCAGGATTCTGAGTAAGCTGTTTAGGATGACACTGCGAGACTATTGTCCTTATTACTGTGCGATTCAAATGGGAAAGAATCAAAGGGAATCCATGAGGCAGGGACAAGCTGTCTCCTCCCGGGGAAAAAGGTCGTCAGGTTCTGCAGTGTTTTTGATTTGCGTTAATCACAGTGGTGGGAGAAGAATTATTCTGTTGTGGGTTGGTCATGAGGGTCGAGAAGGCTGAATTGATTTATTATATATTCGGGGTTTTTTTTGTTTCTGTCAGTTACTCGGATGGTTTTTACTGTCGTCTTGTATGTTATTACTGAACTATTTTCGAGCCCTTCAAAAATTACAAACTGCTTTGAGCTGTTTGATTCAAATATTATCATACCTTTTACAATCCGTTTACTGATTGACTGATGTCATCATCATAATTTTTAATCCATTTACAGAAAACATAAGAGGACATTTAAAAAAAGGGAACTGAGAGTTTAGCAGGAGAGACAGAAACGTTGCCCTGTTCCGCATTTCCAAACGTAGGAACGAGAACCCGAAGCAACTCTCGAGACTATCGTTTGTTCAGTTTCGTTTTCGACGCCGAACTAGCGGCTCTGACGTTTCGCCTGGCGTGGCCACTCCAGCCAGCGTCTCCTTTAATTTTCGGTTTATATATTTATTTCCCTCCCTCTTGCCCATATCTTCGGGGGAGGAAATGCATGTCCATGAGCCTGATGGGAATTGTAGTTCGTACTCTGTAAAATGAGAAACGCACGGACTCATCGGCACTACACTTTCCATAGGGCTTTGGGCCTTAAAGGGGAAGAGCATGTCACGTGATGCGCAAAATGGCTTCCCTGTGTCAGAGAGAGAGGAGTTCGAGAGGAGAGAGAGATTTGTGAGGTACACCGGTTGGCGCGGCTATGCAGAAGATCAAGTCGCTTATGACCCGACAGGTATTGCTTGGGCCGAAAGCGCAAACTGTTAGAGTGCGAGTAAAGTGGTAAACTGAAGCAGTTTGCAGGAAAGTGTAGTGCTGGCATTGGAGGGGGGCGGAGGGCGTGTTTCACAGTCGCAGAAGCAGGCCGAAGAGGGTCACAGTAGCCCTGGAATGCAGCAAGGGCTTCTGCTAGTATTTTGTTTGCTGGGTGTGTATAGATGTGAGGGATGTTGCTTCTTTCTGAAGCCGTTTTCCTTTGCAGTTTTGTTACGGTTTTGCAATCCTCTGAGTCTTCCTCTGATTTTGTGACTGCCAGATATAGTTTCAATTTTTGTTCCCATTTAGTCCTAAACTCCCAGTAAGGTTTAGTTAAGAGATGGTTTAAAATGTTCCACCGCTTCGTATTTAATATAGGGCTGTAAAACTGGAAGCTCCTCTGCAGGTATTTTTTAATCCCATGTATCCGCCTCCCCCAAAATCTGGGAACAAGGTGCACTGGAGAGACAGTTCTTCTGTAGCCTGGCTTGAAGCACACACAAATATAATTGAGAGTCTTCTCCCACACTACCCCAGTTGGAGCACAGCCAGGAGGCAGTACCCAAGTATGTGTGTGCGTGGGGGGGGGGGAGAGATCTACTTTCTTCTGTGCTGCCCCTGTTGCTTCACCCCAACAAATGGCTGCTCAGTTCTCTTGTGTGTTGAACAGGTCCTGAGTGGCGGGTTGTTTATAGAAGAATAGCCATAGTATTGTATTACAGTAAAAGATGGAAAATTGTAGGTTTTAAAAGGGATAGTAACCTAGCATGACACAAAGCTAGCATAACATAGCATGGACCTGCTTCTTTTGATGTGAGGGAGAGAAAAAAGGCAGGAATTGGGTGTATGTCAAAAAGTAAGCTACTGCTGGGACTGTTCGCCTAGGGATGGGAAGAAAGTTTGTTCAGTTCCAGAGAATAGGTAGGAAAGATTTCTTGAGCTCTGTTGGTCTATTGCACAAGTCCCCAACTTTTTTCAGCTTGTGGGCACTTCTTGAATTCTGACACAGGGTGGCGGGCACAACAACAAATGGCTTCTACAGGCGGTGGAGCTAGCCACAACTCAGTTTGTGGTTGTTTGGTGTAGTGGTTAACAATGCTCCCTGTAAGTGGTGGAGTTTTGTGAACAAAAATTCTACTTTGTGAGCTACTGGCATTAAAGTTGTGAGTGAGTGATTTGGCTACTGCACAAATTAGTCAGCCCTGGAACTATCCTTCCTGAGCTAAGACAAAAAAATGTGAGCCGGAGGCTAAAAAAATGTGAGCTTGCTCACACTAACTCAGCTTAGAAGGAACACTGGTGGTTAGGAGTGCGGACTCTAATCTGAGAGAACTGGGTTTGATTTCCCTTTCTTCCACATGCAGCTGCTGGGTGACCTTGGGCAAGCCATAGTTCTCTTTCAGAGCTGTTCTCTCAAGAGCAGTTCTCTCACAGCTCTCTCAGCCCCACCTGCCTCACAGGGTGTTTGTTGTGGGGAGAAGAAGGGAAGGAGATTGTAAGCTGTTGTGAGACTCCAAGTGAAGGGTGGGATATAAATCCAGTCTCCTCCTCCTCTGAGTAAGATTATATATAACTTTCATAGTAACTTTAACTAGGTTGTCTTTTAATCTGCACAGCCCATCAGAATCCCTGCTGGGCACAAGCCCCACATGGCCCTAACCACTTTCTAAGAACACTAAGTGGGTGCCAGGAAAGGGGTTGGTGGGTACCATGGTGCCCTTGGTCTTTTGAAAACCCTCCCCCCCCCCAACAAGGTTTATGCACAGAGAGGAACTTGCCATATAATACTTCCTAAATGGGCAAGGAAGTAAAGAAGGAGATAAATTTCCTGGGAAAATGGAAAGAGAGATTGTTCATCTTCTGGTATATTGTCACTATATTGAGACAAAGGAGATAAAGTGGGATTTAAATATAATTTAAATAAAAAATAGTGGATGTTCTTCAGAGACTTTGGGATTGAATTTGGCTCCCAGTATTATTTATCAATGTTTAACCCTGACTGTTCACTCTGAATGCTTCTGTCAAGCTGTTAAAATTCTCTGAGTGAGAAATGGGTGTCAAGGATTTGATAATTTTATCAGCTCTAGATGTCAGAAATTTGTATATTTTGCCCATGTAGCCAAAGAAGACTTCATCCAGCCTAGATGAAGGTGAAGAATGATGCTGTTTGTTTTATGCAAGACTGTAGTGTGGGATGAGAAAGTTTTGTTTCTTGCAGGGATATTGCAAGGTTTCACACAACTTATATTTTAATAAGTAAATATCCTGCTTTTCCTTCTGGCTCAAGGTGGCTTGCAAATCATAATTAAAGGCATCACAATTTAAAACCAACAACAACAAAAAACAAAATTCACCCCTGACTCACAGATACCTCCAATTTATGCACAATTAAAATCTCTGGCCAATAATATGGCTTTACTGTGCTATGGCTGTGGGTACATACAACCACCCAGTATTTATTGATTCACCAACAAAACCTGCTCTCCTCTGAGCTTTGAGATATCTCTCACTGCAGGTAGGATGACTCCATAGTTATCCACCCTACAAGCGCCACAACTACGCAGAGCTTCCTCTTTAGCCAGATGCCATGCCATCCGCCATCCTATATGGCAGATTAATAAGTCAGCGTATGCAGCTAGACATTGCCCCTGTAAGTCTAGATGTGTTGAGACGATCTTACATGTCTTGTTGCACTGCCACTTTTATGTAAATATACACTCTACATTTCTAAACTCTTTATTGGCCAACATGATGGTTTTTCAGATTCCTACAAAGTTTCCAACTTTTGAATGATTCTTCTGTTGAAGTAACTGAGAAGGTGGCTAAGTTCCTTCAATCCGCCATGCTGTTGAGCCAAGAAAAAGTACAGTTGTAACCTACGATTTTATTTAATGTATTTGTAATGCAGTGTCTACCTGTATATTTTTATGATGACTTTGATTTACTGATATATGCCAGTAAAGGCTGATTTGACTTGACTATTGATTCAAAGTATGTATATACTGCATTTCTGCTTGACCAGGGGGCTCACTGCTGCTCAAAATAAGAAAAAATTAAGATAAAGTGAATATTTGAAAATCACAGGCTGTGCTGACTGCTGAAGGCACTGTCTGAAGGAGAAGGGAATTAGTCCTTGGAGGCGGCTGCCGCTGCTTCAAGTGTTGCTCTTCAAAGGTTTTGCAGTAGCCTTTCCGCCCCAAAACACCCTACCTGAGCCAAGTAGTACTGGATGTTCTTGTTCCAAGGGGGTTGGGCTCCTCCTCCTCCTGGCAGCTGGAGAGTCTGCGGTTTCTGGCTCTTCCCAGCATTAGTCATGGTAAATGAATGCACTTGCAGGATGAGATGATGCTGTTCAATCCCTCTCATCAGTGTTTAGATATATTCAATAGATTTATATCCTGCTTTTCTGAGAAGAGGCCTATGTCAATAAAGAGAGAGGTCTTGTCAAGAGAAGACCAGCCGGGCTCCAGATGTTGGCTAGAGAAGAAGCAGATCCCCCCCCTTTTCCCTGCCAGAAAAAGCTGCCCATGTCCATCTGCTTTCTCTTTGTTTCCTCCTTAGGATTAACCCCTGTTGAAACTCTGCCAGCAGCCCTGGCTTTGTTCTGCCATAATTTTATTTATGTATTTATTTGCTTCATTTATAGCTCTCCTTTCTTGCTAAGACTCAAGGTGAACAACAAAATATTTGCAACTGGGGAATCGAATACTGCTTGTGTCTTGAATGGTAAAGGCTTTCTGTGACAAAGTTTAGGAGCACCTGCTCTAAAGGGGTTACAGTTGTATATTTTAGCAGGGATAAATAAACCTGTACTGAGATATGCGGGAAAAGAACCTGCTAAATTCCTGTGTGTGTCATTTTATTCAGTTAGTCACTTTTCCCATCCTTCCTCCAAGGAGCTCAGGGCAACATACATTGTTCTCCCCTCCTCTATTTTATCTTCACAACAACCCTGTGAGGTAGATTAGGCTGAGAGAATAACTGGCCTAGAGTCACCCAGCTTCGTGATAGAGTAGAGGTTTCAGCATGGGTTTCCCCAGTCCTTATCCAGCACTCTGACCACTACACCACAATGGCTGTCAATGACAATCAAGTATGACCTTAACATTGGATGTGCTACTGGATCATACCCCGCACCTACACACTGAACAACACTCATATTAAGTATTATTAACAACTAACCAAGGGAAACGTACTATCAATTGTTAACCTTAAGCAGCTATGTTCAACGAATAGTAAAATGTAACATGTATTATCTGGATATACTTTGTTTTTAATATACCAATAAAAATCAAATTAAAAAACAAAAGGAAATGAGGCAAATGAATCAAAACACATGATGAATATAAGTGCTAGCACATCTGCTCCATGTTACTTGCATTCCACAGCATCCTAAAATTTCCTTATGCCACCTAGATTTTGAATAGCTCTATAACAAAGAGCAGCACAAAGCTAGCGACACTGCCACATAACGGGAAATGCCTGGTTGCCCAATGTGACTATCCACAGTACAAAAAACAATGCCAGCACTTTATTAGTACAGTTGTTGTTACCCATGCCATGAATAACTCAGTTTATTAGAGCCAGATGTCATCCCGCCCTCAAGAGGCCTTATTGTACTTTTAAGAACATAAGAACATAAGAGACGCCAATGTTGGATCAGGCCAAAGGCCCATCCAGTCCAACACTCTGTGTCACACAGTGGCCAGAAATACCAGTGCCATCAGGAGGTCCAGCAGTGGGGCCAGGACATTAGAAGCCCTCCCACAGTTGACCCCCCCCCAAGCACCAAGAAGACAGAGCATCACTTGCCCCAGAGCCCCTAGCTATACCTTGTGGCTAATAGCCACTGATGGACCTCTGCTCCATATGCTTATCTAATTCCCTTTTGAAGCCATCCATGCTTGTAGCACCCACCACTTCCTGTGGCAGTGAATTCCAAGTGTTAATCACTCTTTGGGTGAAGAAGTACTTCCTTTTATCCGTTCTAACCCGACCGCTCTGCAGTTTCATGGAGTGCCCACGAGTTCTTGTATTGTGAGAAAGGGAGAAAAGTACCTCTTTCTCTACCTGCTCTTTCCCATGCATAATCTTATAAACCTCGATCATGTCACCCCTCAGTCGTCTTTTCTCCAAGCTAAAGAGCCCTAAGCGCTTTAACCTTTCCTCATAGGGAAAGTGTTCCAACCCTTTTATCATTCGAGTTGCCCTTTTCTGCACTTTTTCCAAAGCTATAATATCCTTTTTAAGGTGTGGTGACCAGAACTGCACACAGTATTCCAAATGAGGTCTCACCATTGATTTATATAGGGGCATTATTATATTGGCTGATCTGTTTTCAATACCCTTCCTAATAATCCCCAGCATAGCATTGGCCTTCTTTATTGCAGTCACACACTGTCTCGACATTTTCAGTGAGTTATCCACTACAACTCCAAGATCTCTCTCTTGCTCAGTCTCTGCCAGTTCAGACCCCATCAATGTGTATTTATATTTAGGATTTTTGGCTCCAATGTGCATCACCTTGCACTTGGCCACATTGAACCCCATTTGCCATGTTGACGCCCACTCGCCCATCCTTGACAGATCCCCTTGGAGTGCCTCACAATCCTCACTGGTTTTCACCACCCTGAACAACTTTGTATCATCCGCAAATTTAGCCACTTCACTGCTTACTCCCATCTCCAAATCATTAATGAACAAGTTAAAA
The DNA here is from genome assembly GCF_001447785.1 of Gekko japonicus. Classification (NCBI taxonomy): domain Eukaryota; kingdom Metazoa; phylum Chordata; class Lepidosauria; order Squamata; family Gekkonidae; genus Gekko; species Gekko japonicus. The sequence continues at coordinate 26,580 of NW_015172008.1, forward strand.
AGCAGTGGACCAAGTACTGATCCCTGCGGTACCCCACTGCTTACCACCCTCCACTGAGAAAATTGCCCACCTACACTCACTCTCTGTTTTCTATGAACTAGCCAGTTTTTGATCCATAAAAGGACTTGTCCTTCTATCCCATGATTTTTGAGCTTACTCCTGGAGCCTTTTATTCCATATTAACCCAACCTGAATAATTAAGGTTGCAATTCACACGTTTTGGCCAGGTTTTTGCACCTTTAGTTATGTGGCAAGCAGACATCTAGCCAGTGCAGCTTTCTAAAAGGACAAAGGTGTTTTCAAACAAATAAAACTAGCAGTTATTACTGCCAAAAAAAAAAAAACATTGGATCAGACAGCAAACATTTATTTATTTCATTAAATTTCTAGCTCATCCTTCCCTGAACTGCAGGGCTCAGGGTGGGTGACAACAATAGATGTACATGAAATAAATTTAAAACAGTTAAAACATAATCCATACAATATTAAAAACCAATAATATCAGATGATACAAGATGGCAGTCAGACACAAGTCAACAAGTGTTCCCAAAGAGTCTTCAACGTGTGTCCCCATAGATGAAACCAAATACTGGGCAAGTGGCAGAAAAGCAGCAAGAATAACACAAGCCCGGGTAGGGGAGGCCAGTATAATTGGATCTCCACTGCCTCAACCATAGGCCTGGCAGAACATCTCCATTTTGAAGGCCCTGTGGAATTGCAACGTCCCGCAGGGCCCTGATCTCATTTGAGAAAGTGTTCCATGAGGCCTGATCGAGGCTAAGCAGATCTCCCTTGGGCTGGGGACCATCAGCAGATGTTGATATGTGGAGCGTAAAGCTCTTCAGGGACATATCGGGAGCAGTGTTCCCTCTAAGCTGAGTTCCCTCTGTTCCCTCTAAGCTAAGCTGAGCCTCCGGCTCACATATTTTTGTCTTCGCTCAGGAAGGATGGCTCTAGAGCAAACTAATTTATGCAGTAGCCAAATCGCTTGCTCACAACTTTAATGCCAGTAGCTCACAAAGTAGAATTTTTTCTCTACAGCTTAGAGGGAGCATTGATTGGGAGAGACAGTCCTACAGATATGTTGTCCCAGACCGCACAGGGCTTTGAAGGTTAATACCATTACCTTGACCTTGATCCAGTATTCAACTGGAAGCCCATGCAGCTGGCAAAGTGCTGGTTGTATGTGGGCTCTTAAAGGCATGTACCACTGCATTTTGGACCAGCTGAAGCTTCTGTGTCAATCTCAAGGGCAGCCTAGCATAGAGCGAGTTACAGCAGTCTAGTCTGGAGGTGATTACACAGATCACTGTGGCTAAGTCACGGGGCGAGAAACAGGCAATCAGTTGCCTGACCTGCTGAAGATGGTAAAATGCTGATTTGGCAACATTTGTGATTTGGGCCTCTATTGAAAGTGAGATGCAAAATCACACCCAAGCTCCTCACTGTCAGTGTTGACATCCGTAATGCCCCGTTGAGGGTTGGGAGCTGGGTTCCCAATTCCATCCCCCATGCCCCAGACACGGGATCTCCATCTTTGATGGATTTAATTACAGTTTATTCTGCTTCAACCAGACAGCCACGGCCTCCAAAGCCCTGGCCAAAACATCTGGGGCAGTAGTCAGCTGGCCATCCATTAACAGATATAGCTGGGTGTCATCAGCATACTGGTGACAACCCAGCCTAAACTCCTGGACCAACTAGGCGAGGGGGCACATGTAGGTATTAAATAACATAGGCGAGAGGATCGCCTCTTGAGGGACACCACATACCAGAGGTTAACATGGTGAAAAGCTCTCCCCAAGCGCCAACCTCTGTCACCGACTGTGGAGAAAAGAAACAAGCCAAAGCAAGACTGTTCCCCATATCCTCACGTTGGTGAGGCGGTGGGTCATATGATTGTAATTGACCATGTCAAATGCTACTGACAGATCAAGTAATAACTGTGAGCGAGTGATTTGGCAACAGTATAAATTAGTTTGCTCTGGAGCTGTTCTTCCTGAGCTAAGACAAAAAATGTGTGAGCCGGAGGCTAGAAAACTGTGAGCTAGCTCACACTAACTCAGCTTAGAGGGAACACTGGTCACCACTAAGGAATACGAGAGTCGCTACACAGAGGCAGGAAATGGCAGACCACTGCTAAAGTCTCTTGCCTTAAAAGCCCTGTGAGGTTGCCAGAACTCAGCTGCAACTTGACAGCAAAAAAGCCAAACAAAAAACCCAGCACCATAAATAGTTCACTTCGATCTTGGGATAGACTGGTACTGTATAGGAACCATTTAATCTTTACTGAAACTTTTATCATTATCAGATTAATGCCACATACTACGTTATATTTTCATTTAACTATTGAGTAGGATTTAAATTTAAATAGAGGTATGAGCTGGCATGTAGTAGAGCATATCTCACCTTAGGCAGGCGGAGTTGGAGGAAGAGCCACTTAAGTTGGTGGCAGGGTTGCCAACAGACCTGGAGAAAATGTCGTGTTCCTTTAACAGAATTTTAGTGGGATGTTATTTCCCAGATGATGCGATTTCCCTCCATGCCATGAAAAGCTTCTGCTACCCATTTTCTCATATTAAGCCTCTATTGAAAGGATGGGACATTTTTGTCCAGGCCTGTTTGCAATTCTAGTTGGAGGGAGGAAGCAAACTTTGTTCAGGGGAGTACTAGGTTACATGCCGGTGTAAGTTGTCAGTAGATGTTGATCCTCTTACTCTGCTGGTGCTGGTAAATGCTGGTTGTGAATTCTTCCCTAAACTTATAAAGGTAAAAGTAAAGGTTTTCCTTGCTCGAAAGCCAGTCAAATCTGACTCTAGGGATGCAGTGCTCATCTCCTTTTCCAGTGCTGTCCGAAGACGTTTCCGTGGTCATGTAGCCGGCATGACTAAATGCTGAGGCGCAAAGAATGCTGTTACCTTCCCACTGAAGTGATACCATTTATCTACTTGCAATTTCTTGGTTTCGAATTGGTAGGCTGGCAGGAGCTGGGACCAAAGACAGGAGATCACTCCGTCATGCGGCACTCGGGTCTCAAACTGCTGAACTACCAACCTTCCGGTCTGCAGTTCAGTATCTTAACCACTTGACCCACCACAGCCCAAACTTATAAGCGCGTAGTCAGATTCATGGGGGTGGCAGTTATTGAAGTGTTTCTGAGATTAGTACTCAGCTGTGTTTGACTGTCATAGACTTAGGATAATTAAATCAATTTTAAGTGCTTAATACTGCATAATTTAACTGTAGAGTACACAGAATTTCAGGGATTCCTGAATGAAGCTGATTGTTAGGAAACGGCCTTGGTCGCCCTGGCCGTTGATCGTGGTATCCTTCTGGACTGCCTTTTGGGGTTTGGTCCGGGGGGCACTGTTCTGTGGTTGTTTCTCTCCTACCTTGAGGGTAGGTTTCAGAGTGTGGTACTGGGGGCTGCTGCCCTGCCCCTTGGCCCTTTGGCTTCTGTGAGGTTCCATCTTGTCCCCCATGCTTTTCAATATCTATGTAAAGCTGCTGAGAGATCATGCAGAGATGTGGGCAGAGCTGCCGCCAATATGCAGATGACACTGAGCTCTATCTTGCGCTTCAAGCAGAGCCCAGGGAGGCTGTGGAGACTGTGAGCAGGTGCCTGGAGGCAGTTTTGAAGTGGATGAGGGCTAACAAACGGCAATTCCATCCAAACAGAATGGAGATACTACTGGTGGGGGGAAGGTTTGATCAAGGAAATGGGATGTATCCTGTTCTGGATGGGGTTGTACTCCCCTTAAAGGAGCAGGCTTATAGCTTGGGGCTGCTGCTGGACCCAGCATACCTTGAGAATGGCCTTTTCCCATATGAACCTATCCACCCACGATGGTAATCTCTGGAGGTCCTTCCATCTGAGGCGAGACGGGCGGTGACTCGAGAAAGGGCCTTCTCAGTCATGGTACCAGAACTGTGGAAGTCCCTCCCCAGGGAGAGTCTCTGTCTTCCCTCTGTTGTTGTCTTGCGCCAGTGGGTGAAGACTTTTGTGTTTTGTTTGGCAAATCCCCAATAACTGTTACTGGCTTTCCTCCCTGTTTTTGGTGTTGTGTTTGTTTATATGTTTTTATTGAATTTTTGTCTAAATATACTTTATTTTAAATGTTTTTAAAGTTGAAATGTTTGATGTTTGCTTCCTTGGGGACCCTGTTTGAGTGGAGAGGCAGGAAAGAAATGTTTTACATGATACTATCTTACTTGAGCTGTTTTTTTTCCTCCCCAAGGGTCTCAAAAGTCCTCAGGGAGATATTCATGATTTGAGCCCGCTTGAGAACTTCAGAATTCCTAGCAAGGTATAGTTAATGTATATTTACTTACTTACTTCACTTATTATACATATAACCAGCCTTTCTTTCCAAAGGTTAAGGTAGTTAACAAAGAAAAATGTAATATGAATGGGGGGGGGGAAGCAAAATGGTGGAAGGGGTCTCGTCGTATCTTCCTCCCTCTCCCTCAGTGGCTGGGAATTGCACCAGATAGGCTAAAGGAGAGGGTTCTACTCTGTCTAGCAACAGAATGGCTGGCCATTGAAAGAGTCTGAAAGGGAGATGAGCCAGGGGGAGGTTGAGTCAGGTCAGCCAATGGGAAGGAGTCCACACTTTTTTCATCTCCTGCTAAGCTGGTTGGCTGCTGTCTGTTTTCATTATGGCATTTTGCACTGGTGAACATTCCTCCTTGAAAACATTGTGTTTAACTATGCTATTAGGGACTAGCAACTGACGGCCTGTGGGCTGGATGTGGCCTGTGAAAGCCAGGTAGTTCTTGTGAGTTCTAGTGGTGTTACTGCCAGGGCTCCATCACTGTGTAGTATGGCATTACGGTGGCAGCTAGGGATGGGCACGAACTTGCTCACGACCCTAGATTCCCGACTAAAATCGCCTGGGTTGTGATTCACAAGCTGAGATCCATGTAGTCTCATTCCAACGAGCCTCCCGTGACCCTCCACATGGTTTTTGGAGGTTCATGTGACTTGTGGTGGTGTGTGTTGGCGGTGTCTGAGGCAGACACGCTGGCGCTGATCAGTTAGGATCATCAAAGCAATGGGAGGGGATGGACTTCTGCAGCCCTGGAAACACCAATAGTGGCCCTCCAAAGCTCGAAGGGCAGTGCTGGCTTGTCAGTAAGAGAGCTTGCATTCTACTCTGTGGGAGCAGAATGATATATACCCCCGTCCCAGCTCACATGCATCCTTTGTTCTCCGTCGGCAGCAGGCGTGCTGCATGGCAATTAGAAGCAGAGAGGGAACGGAACTGGAAGTCATTCCTGTGAATGGTGGGGTTGGGGGTGTTTGTGCTTACTCAAGGTTCTGAGGGCCTGTCCTTCTGCTCATGCCGATCAGAGGGGCTCCATTGGTTCCTCAACTGAGGTCCCCCCCCCATTGTGACTACTAGCTCTGGCTGGCTGGGATTGGAGTGGACTCAGGGCTCTGAGCCACCTGTCTCTGTTCACATTGGGCAGAGGGGTTTAGCTGCTGAGAACCAGTTTGGTGTAGTGGATAAGTACACGGACTCTGATCTGGGAGAACCGGGTTTTTCCCCACTCCTCCACTTGCACCTGCTGGATGACCTTGGGCAAGCCATAGTTCTGTCAGAACTGTGCTTGAAAGAGCAGTTTTCGAAAGAGCTCTCTCAGCCCCACCTATCTCACAGGATGTCTGTTGTGGGGAGGGGAAGGGAAAGGAATTTGTAAGCCGCTCTGAGACTCCAAGTGAAGGGCAGGTTATTAATCCAATCTCCTCCTCTCCTCTCCTGGTTGCCTTGCCAGAACCCCCCTCCCCCACCTTCATACTTATTTCTGAACAAACACCTCTTTCCACCTGGGGTTATGTCAGGTGGACTCAGGGCTCTGACCCACCTCTGCGTTTGCTCATGCTGAGCAGAGGGGCTTAGCTAATGGGCTCTAGCTTGCAGGGGGGCTGTTCGATCCACTCCTGAACCTGCAGCTGTGATTTCCCCAGAGAGTACTTTCCTGATGGTACCTGCTTTGGAGGGCTACTCCCCACCAGCCAATTCTCACCAAACCTGGAGGGCAGGTAGAGGGGCATTCTGAGGAGGCCCACTGTGAGTTTGATGCCTCTAGCTTGCAGGGTGTGTGTTCAACACACTCCTAAACTTGTGGCTGGGAGTTAGTCTCCATTAGGCTTCTGCCATGTTCTGTCTAGCTGTCAGGATGTAGAAATATAGAGAGAGGCAAGATGGTGCTGCGACCGGTCGGGTCTCGGACTGGCTCCGAGCCGACCGGCTCCCCTCCGTTCCTTTTGGAGCCCACCGTTTGAGCGGATGAGCTCTGCTTCCCTTCTTGGAGGGAGGGGAAGTTGCAGGGGGCTCGGCTGGCCCCCCCCCGTTGACGGCGAATCACGGGGGGTGTAGCCGGCTTCCCCCGAAGCAGGGACGAAGACCGGGAAGAACACGGTTTTTCCGTGTCTCAAGCAGCGACCTGCCGTTTTTAAAGTTGTTAAATGTTAAGAAAAAGGCACCTCATATAAAGGATATTCTACGGCGTACTCCGTGCAAGAATTGGAGTTGGAAATCCCCCCCCCTTGATATCCTCAACTCTATGGAGATAGCGGCTGTGGAAAGAGAGAGGAACGATTCAAGTAGCGAAAACGGGGGTAAGATTACATTGAAACCTGACTGCTGATAACTTTGTAAAGGAACTTTGTGGGTTTTGAGGTCGGTTATTTAAAAAAGCATTATGGACCACTGGTAAATTTGTTAAAGTGTGGTGAGAAAATGGAGGCGGCGGCGAAAATGGATGACAAGAAGGAAGTAGAGATAATATGGCAATTAGAAGGCGCTACTGTGGAACAGTTTAAAACATTTTTGAAACAAGCGATGACAACAGCCCTGAAAAATATAGTTGGAGGTCGACAGGATAGACAAGAGGAGACGGAAAACAATGAGGAAACTGAACGATTCTCTTTTGTGTTGAAACAATATGTAATAGACCGGGAGAGAGAGTCAGCAAGTAACCAATCTCTATATATGGAAGAGGCACTACAGAAAGACGAACTTTACCCAAGAAAGCAGTCAATAACAGGGACAAACTTAAGTTACGAAACGCAACAAAAAAAAAAGAAATGCCCCCAAAAGACAAATTAAGACAAAGAAGGAACTAAAAAGACTTGGAAGGAATTGTAAAAGTAACGCAAGATTCAAGAATCTTGCATGGAAGGGGAGAAGCCAGAATCCAGACTTAAAGGTACAGGAAGGCAAAAATCTTAGGTACTTAAAAGAAGCTGAGAAGGAGCAACTGAAAAAAGGACATTTTTATAAATGCCAGGGGAAAGAAAAGGAGAAATTTAAAAGACTCAAAAAGAAATTAAAGTGTTACAAAAGAAGGATGATATATTGCAGGGAAGGGAACTGGCAGAATCTGGATCTAAAATTACTGGAATTCAAAAACCACCGGCATTTAATGGAATATAGAAGGGCAGAAGAAACGCTAGAGAAAGGGAGGAGATTTAGGAGGCAAGGGCTATATATGTCTTTAGAATATCTTTAGAATATTTTTTGTTGTTGTAATGAATATGGTAACGTGAGAAAAATGAAAGGGTAATGACTAAGAATAATGTAATAATGGGCAGTATTAAAGTTAATTGGGAGTGCTGACTATACTTGGTGAATGCTGTAATTTTATCAAGGGCAATTGTGAGTATATGGAATAGAATATACTGTTGAAATTAGGAAGTAGAAGAATTTAAAAGACAATTTGAAAAGAAACAAAATCTCACTGAATAAGAGGGAAGGAGGAAAACTACTCTTTGTGGTGCTGTAGTAAGTAAGGGAATTTAGTAATGTAGACCTATAAATAAGAATTACAGTTTTGGGTTAGGTAACATAAGGATATTATATAGTCATTGAAGTAAAACGGTCAAAATAGGACAGATTGGGGTAATTAGTGGATTTTAAACTTTTTGATTTCTGATTATTAATTATTAATTACTAGCTGACAGGTGGAAATGAGAGGAGTAACCATTAACAGCTGTGAGAAATAAACGGGTGGATAGTCTAGAAAAGAAGTTACATTAACTGGATTTATCAAAAATGAATGGTGATGATTGAAGTAAAAATAAGCAATAGAATTAGGGAAGGTGATTTCTCTTAAAACCTTTGCTGTTGATTCAGTGCTTGGAAAACTGAAATCTGGGGAAAAAATCTTTGTAGTTATATAAGGATATTGGAGGCATGAGTAGAAATTCCATCAGAGTGCTAATAGTTACTACATAATTATGTAGAGGTACCAATAATATGTATAACAATATTTATGTTTCTGTTTATGATTGCTTGTCTGTTGTGATTTGTGATTTGTGTTACTTGTACCCCACTGTCAGTGGGTCATTGGGGGTGTTTGTCTAGGTATAGTGTTAAAAATCAATAAAAAAATTATATATATATAAAAAAACTTGTGGCTGGGATTTCTCCAGAGAGCACTTTCCTGGGGGCACCTGGTTTGGGGGGGCTGCTACTCTCTGCCCCTAGCCTATCTGCACACAACTTGGAGGGCAAATAGAGGGGCAACCCGGGGAGATCCTCTGCAAGTTTGATGTCTCTAGCTTGCAGGGGGTCTGTTCGACACACTCCTGAACTGATTTCTCCAGGGAGCACTTTCCTGGGGGCATCTGCTTTGGAGGGCTATAATTGAGTCCCCCTTAATCCAATCCTTGCTGAACTTGGAGGGCAGGTAGAGGAGAGTCAGCTAGAAACTTCCTGCAAATTTGGCGTCTCAGCCAGCAAGGGGGCTGCTCTACCACATCATGAACCTCATGAAATGAACCAGTTAGGTAAATGGGAAGGTTCGTGAAGGCTTGTGGTTCATGGTTCTTGCAACCTCATGAACCTTCACGAACCTCAATTTTCCTGGTTTGTGCCCATCCCTAGTGGCAGCTGCATACTTTTCCTGTGGTTGCCAGGGAATAAGAAGACCTTTGTGTAGTTGCAAACAGAAGTACACAGCCTCTGTCCTTCCCTTCTTTATCTCTGCCCTTGTTATATTCTCCCCTTGGCTGGGTTAAATTGGCCCTATCACTCAAGTACCATGCAAGCTGAGAGGAAGAAATTAAATTAAAAAAAAAGAAAACACAGCACCCTAGAACTTTGCTAGTTGTAACATCCTGCTTCAGCCTTTGTATTTGAGCCCTGAACTGATTCCCCCCCCCCAATTATATTTAAGAAGAAGGTATGTGTTCAGTAGGTTTTTGAAGGGACTGAGATTTTTTTTGCAGCTGTTAAGGTCTCCGGAGTTGCTGTAAAGAAGGAACAGTTTTATTATTCATTTAATTAATTTGGTTTATACCCCGCCCTCCCCACTGAGGGTTTATGGTTTATAACTGGGCTATTTGTAGTGGGAATTGTTCATGGTTATGGATTGTGTGAGAGTATGTTATTTCAACTGAAGAGATTTATTGTTTTTTATTGTGGGCTGTTCTGAAGCTTGAAGTGAAACAGGCTATACATTTGTTGGATGGATGAATGAACATTCTTTGATAGCCAGTGTTTTGCTGAGCAATTCACTCAAAGGGGGAAGTTGGGGGGTAGGAAGAGAACAGGAAGAAATATTTCTTCTCATTTCCAGTTCTGCATTTGCTTGACTAGGGCAGGAAAAACTGGTCTTTTTTCTCTGCTTTATGGTTTAAGCTACGAGTCTGTATGAACACACACACAAATGGACAAGTGCAAGTTGGATGCATGAGGGCTTGTGTGCATGAGTTCTCTGCCTCTACTGATACAACCATTCATCTATATCTATATATCTAATTCCCAACATGCCCCCTCCATGCAGATATCTAAATCCGCACATCGGGGGCACTTGGGGGGCAGGGAGATTTTCCTGCACATTTGGGGCAATCCCCAGATGTGCAGAAAAATCTGCAAACTTGGAAAAAATATGCAGGGGATATTTAAATCCCCCCAAAAGTAAAGACTCTGCGGCAGGCTGGTGGCTGGAAATCGCTTAGGCATCGCCGCAGGAGCGGGGGGGGGGAGAGAAGAAATTGTTGGCGGCGGTGCAGGAGATTGCTGGAGCTGGGGGGGGGAGGAGGGACAGGGGGGGGGGGGGGGGGGGGGGATCACTGGAGCCAGGGGGGGGAGAAGATTGGAGGGGTGGGGG
>NW_015172008.1:37578-50363 GCF_001447785.1 Gekko japonicus
CTTACCTCCTCCTGCTGCTTCCTCCTCCGTCTGCTGAGTTTGGAGCTCTCCCCCATCCTCTTCGTCTTCTGCTTCCTCATCTTTCCCTGCACCCCTCCCTCTGACGCCCGGTTGAATGGGTCCCTCTTCCTGTGCTCCTCCCCCATTCCCGTGCAAGTTCAGCCGCCCCCCGAGCGAGATAAACAAGGTGAGTACAGGATGAAAGCCTGGAAGAGACAGCCGGTCGAAGAGGACTTTGCCGCCCGGCCCTGCACGGGGAAAACTGTGGCCTGATTGCTCGCAGTAAGAGCTACGTCCCGCCCCCCTGCCTGCTTCTCATTCGCAGGTCCGCCTTCACTGTTAGGTAGAGGGCCAGTTTACTTTATGTAAATCCTACACCACAATTGCAACTTAAAATAAACTAGAACACAGTACGCAACATTTTGTTGCGGGTCTCCACTTGTCTATATGTCTAATTCCCAAGTGCCCCCCTGTGCGGATACTTATTTCCGCAAAACAAGGGCACCTGGAGGCTAAAGAGGTTTTTCTGCACTCTTGGAGTACTCTCCAGGGTTGCAGAAAAATCATACATGTTTTAAAAAGTATACGGGGGATACTCAGATCCCCTCCCAAAGTAAGATGGCATTCTCTACCTGCTGATCTATGTTAGAACACTGAGGAGCTCAAGGGAAGCTGCGCCGCCTGTCTGCCCTGCTGCTAAGAATGCTGGGAGTAGCTGTTGAAGCCACGAGGGCAACCGCCCATGGCTACAAACCGCTGCTTCAGAAATGCAGCCTCTACTTGGAGATCTACGATCCTTCCATGCACTTCTGTGTATGGTGAGCCTCTGGGGGAAGACTGTATTCGGCAGGAGGCTTCATAAGGTGCTCCACTCCTCTGCATTATCACATGGCTTTATTTACTTTCACTTTCCAAGACCAGTAAAAGCCCAAGCAAAAGGCTAGATATTTTGGAGAGAGCCCCTCTCACCATCAGAGCATTGTGTTTAATGCCTTGCCAGTTGCACCTGGAGTCTGAATGCACACATTTTAGCCTTGAACTGCTACTGAGCCCCTGCAGAAGTGATTTAAGCAAAAAAGAGATGGATATTTCTTTCCTTTACAGTGCAACAGGCACCAGAGAGAGAGAGAGAGAGAGATGAATTATGCCAGCTCCCCTTCTTCCTTCCCCTCCCACTATAGCATAGTTAACCTTTTAAATGCCAGGATGCAGTGGTCTCTGATGCACAGGGTCGCTTTGAAGATTGTATTGCTGTGCCCAGTAATTCCCACCCCCTGCAGTCTGCTGGAGATGCTCTATGAGAGAAGATGGGAGCTTGAAATCTCTTCCCCCCCCCCTTTAAAAAAGAAAAAGAAATATGGAGGGGGGTGTTTAAAAACCCAAAATGATAAAAGGAGAGCCTGTAGGTAAGTGGCTGTTGATAGGCAACCATAGCTTTCCAGGCTAGGTTCTATTAACAAAAGGCAGGGGGAGGGGGGAGGGCTCAAGGAATTCATTGGTGCCAGACCTAGGAAGGGTGGTTAGCTCCAGGTTAGGAAATTCCTAGAGCTGTTGTGGTCAGTTCTGAGGGGAGATGTCCAGGTCCCACTTTGAGGCTGGCAACCCAAGGCCTGGCAACAACCTCTGGGTGATTTGATACCACCCAATACTTAAATATTTGGTGGGTGGAGCCTGGGGAAGATGGGGTTTGAGGAGGGGAGGCACCTCAGAAGAGTATAATGCCATAGATTCCACCCTCCAAAGCAGCCATGTCCTCCATGAGAACTAGGGTTACCAGCCTCCAGGTGGGGGCTGGAGATCACGCAGAATTACAACTGCTCTCCAGATGACAGAGATCAATTCCCCTGGAGAAAATGGCTGCTTTAGAGGGTAGACTGTATGGCATTACACCCTGCTGAAGTCACTTCCCTCCCCAAACCTTGCCTCCCAAGTCTCCACCCCCAAATTTCCAGGAATTTCCCAACCTGGAGCTGGCAACTCTAAGGAAAAGGGGAGAGACTATGGAGGCTTTCAGGAAAGGGGAAGAGGAAATAGTGGGGGAGGGGGAAATGAGATGCCTCCCGTAAGTCCTTGCGGGTTCCCACTTGTCTATATCTATATCTACATTTCTCCTAACGCATTGGCCATTTAACGTGACAGGGTGGGACAGGCATAAACCTTCAAATAAGAAGAAAATAGATAAAGGGGCTGCTCAGTCACAAAGGAAGACTAGAGGGAAAATCCTGTGTGTGAGGGAGGGAAGAGGGCGAGTCACCATATAGGCATACATTCCTTTTCTGTAAATCATATTCTCTGTTTCTTTAAAAGGCTTATGGGGTAGGGATGTTTGGGGTTTCTTTATTCATCCAGATAACTCTTTGGCTCTTCCCGACACTGTCCCCTTGATGGACTGAATGTTCAGACATAGCTAATCCACCCAGATAATGTCTTTCCATCAAGTTGTTTTGTCTGTAAATAATTGTTTTCCTGGATTCAGACTGCTAACTATGGTGGTGGTCAAGAAATGTAATCCTATTGGTTCTTACTGTAGAAAACGTAACAGTTATACACATATTTTTGAGGTAGTAACAGTGTTGTGAGTAGTATTTAGTGGAGGCTATCTCTGACCATGCTGCCAGCAACTACACACATCTTCCCTTCCCAGGTTGCTTTGAATTGCTTGCCAGTTTTAACTTGCTTTTTAAACTCTTCTTCCTCCCCTCATTTAGCAGTGCTCTCATTTATACCTCTTAATGATAGGGTTTTAATTCAGGTTGTTCAGGCCCATTCAACACTCCCTAATAGACAATTCTTACTTTTCAGACCGGGCTCCCTAGGGAGAGCCTTCTTGAAGGAAGAATTTTCTGAAAACGAAACAAAGTGAGGGATGTTCTATGTTCATAATTGATATCCACAAAAATAGGTAAACACCTCCCTGCACACCCATGAGTAGCTTGTGATAAGAATCTCCAGGGACTGTTAATTAAATCTTTCCGGAGCTCTGTAGACCAGAGGGAACGCTGTGAATCATAATGAATTTTTTGTGTTGTTCACCCTTGAGATCTCTAATATGCTATGACAGGAAAAAGCTAGTTGTTGCAAAGCTGGCAAAGCCAAGTTGCTTTCTTGTCTGTGTGGCACTCTGCAAATGTAATTGCCTGGAATAAATACGTGGGAAATACACAGTGCCCGCTGTGCATGAGAGCAACAGAAGGCACGGCACTGCCACTGTTGTCCTGTTCTGGGTTATCTGTGCCATGTTTAACAGGACACCTTCCTCGTTTGTGAAGGGCTGGTTCACATTGAAGATGGGCTGATGTTCTCTTCCTGGTTTCTTTGGTTATACTTTTGCTGCTGGTTTTTCCACTTCAGTTGTATTTGGTAAAGTATGCCTCATTTCTGCATGTAGTGTGGGTAATGCAGAATGCTGATTTAGTGATGCACAGGAAAGATTGACAATGTGTGTATTGTATGTGGGAACTTTAGTATATGGGAAATGGTGTGAAAATAAAGAATCAGTGGCTCCATTTCCACAAGAGAGAAGCAAAATTGAAAAGAGGAGCTTTAGGATTGATGAAATTCAGTCATCCATAGTTCAGATTTATAAGCGTATTTTAATTTTTAAAATCTCGTTTGAATTTAGTTTAAAATCCCCCCACTGTCAAGTTTTCATGCATGTCTAGGATCTCTGGTCCCTGAAATTTCACTCCGCCAGAAATGCCCTAATAAGCGTCATTTAGCTCTGTAGATCATGATCCGGGGAAGCTGCTCTGTCATTGTTAGCTTTGTGTTAGAAACCAAGACCTTAAATGACTTTATAGCCAAAGTTCTTAGATACTCCACAAGGTGGCACTTTAATAAAGCTGTTGACTAAAGTTTGAACATGGGCTGGAACATTTCGGAGGAGTGCTTTATTTAATTCTGAAAGTTAGATGAGGCGTGAAAAGAAATTGTGCATTAACACACACCATCACCCTTTTCATATTAATTTGTTCTCGTTTATATGTCTTGCGTTGCTGAGATGAATCAAAAGCACCAAGATACCTCTACCACAGCATTTTTTCTCCTCTTGTCACAGCCGACTTACAGCGACCCAGTGAGGTTTTCAAGGCTAGAGAAATTCGGAGGTGGTTGGCTGTTGCCTGGCTCTGCGTAGTGACCCTGGTATTCCTTGGTGGTCTCTGTCCCAAATACTGACGAGGGTTGACCCTGTTTAGTTTCTGAGATTTTACAAGATCAAGCTAGCCTGGGCATTTCTTTGGCAAACACCACTTGAATAGTTAAAGTTCATTTATTCATCCTGTAGGCAGGGCTGGCCCCAGCTTATTTTGCACCCTAGGCGAGGATCCCTTCTGGCGCCCCCCCCATGCGCCCACCAATTTTCAAAAATAAATGCATTTTAGAAAGAATGAAAAACACAAATAATCAAGAAACTCCCAGAGTACAGGGCCGGGTGCAGCTTGGCGCCCCTAAGGGCCAGCCCGCTCTAGGCGATCGCCTAGTTCGCCTAGTGAGTGAGCCGGCCCTGCCTGTAGGACAATCCTTTACGAAAACTGTGTTTTCAGGGAAGATTGCCCATCATTCCCTGACCCATGCTTTTCTTCTTCTTCTCTCCCCCCCCCTCCCATCTTAAGCGCAGAAAAGAGAGAGGAGAAACCTGATGCTGCTCTGTGGCAGTTCCTGACCTCTCTTCCAGCCTCCTGGTGTTGATGCTGGCAGGATGCGAGAGAAGGGTGCCTCTGGCTAAGGAAGCAAAGCAGTAGGGAAGTGAAACCTCTGGAACAAGCATCCTCTTAGATCCTAGCGGGGAGGAAAATGCCAGTAATATTCCTTGAATCATTTTGTGTAAAGCAAACCTGGATATCTTTATTAGTACCCTGCTTTTGTCCCCAGTGGGAACCTAAAGCAGCTGACAGCAGCATTCTCTTCTCCTCCATTTCCTCACAACTATCCTCAGTTCATTTGTGCCACCACTTCCTCCTCCCCCGATGCACATTCACCCAGACACAAAATACAGAATTCCACCAGCAGCAACCAGCTGCCATGAGTGGATTACAGGGAGATAAGTAGCCTGTCTGCTACCAGTCGCTGGCCTCCAACTCTTGTTGCAGCATCAGGTAATCCTGAGATCTTCTGTTGTGGTCCCTGAGGCTCCACCCCCAGCATGTGCCCTGGCAAAGAGCCAAGGCCAAGAGTCCTTTGGCTCTCGCTCTTCAGTTTGCGCCTCTGGCAAGAGCTGGGCTTTAGGCTGGTCCTCTGCTGGTAACTACCTGCTATTATCACTTCCTCCCATATTGTCCAACCTGCTTGATAAGAGCTGCCTCACAAGGCCTGGTCTCTGGGGCCCTGCCACTTCCTCCCATATTGTCCAACCTGCTTGTTAAGAGCTGCCTCACAAGGCTTGGTCTCTGGGGCCCTGCCTTCAGAAGTGTGGTGGATGGCAACTGGAGACTAGGCCTTTTCTGTGGTGGCACCTCAGTTACAGAATGTTTCTCTTAGAGGCTTGCCTGGCATCTATTTTTTTTGTTGGTGCCACACCAAAATTTTTCTGTTCTCTCAGGCCTTTAATTAAGCAGTTGGCCTTTTGAACACTTTTTTAGCCTGGTACAGTTATTTTAAGCTGTCAGTGATCTGTTTTATGGCCTGTGTTTTTATTCTGGACTGGGTTTTTTAATGCTGGATTTTAATTGATGCATTTTAATGTTTTGTTTTTATTATTTTTATTTTGTAAGCCATATTGGACAGATTCCAAGAGAGGCGGCATACATTTTTTTCTAAATAAATAAATCCTGTGCGGTAGGTTAGGCTTAAAGTGTGTGATTGGTCCAAAGTCACCCAGCAAACAAGCTTCCATGGCAGAGTGGTGATTCACACCTGGGTCTGGCACTTTAACCACTGTGCTATGCTGGTGCTTTGTTGTGTATGTTGTGCTAAGAATCTCCTTAGTTTTGTTTTTGTGTGTCATCTTCTGTAGACAGATCCTCAACAACTGTGAG
Organism: Gekko japonicus; assembly: GCF_001447785.1. Taxonomy (NCBI): domain Eukaryota; kingdom Metazoa; phylum Chordata; class Lepidosauria; order Squamata; family Gekkonidae; genus Gekko; species Gekko japonicus. Next base: position 43,554 of record NW_015172008.1, read on the forward strand.
TGCCATCCTTCACAATAACACAGGCATGTGTATTTTTAATATATGTGGCCATGGCTGCGGTGGCTCAGTGGTTAAGATGCTGAACTGCAGACCGGAAGGTCAGTAGTTCACCAGTTTGAGGCCTAAGTGCTGCATGATGGAGTGAGCTTCCGTCTCTGGTCCCAGCTCCTGCCAAACTAGCAGTTCGAAAGCAAGAAATTGCAAGTAGATAAATAGGCACTGCTTCGGTGGGAAGGTAACAACGTTCCGTGCGCCTTGATGTTTAGTCATGTGCTGGCTCTTCAGCTTGGACAGTGCTGGCTCTTCAGCTTCGACAGTGCTGGCTCTTCAGCTTGGAAATGGAGATAAGCACCATACCCTAGAGTTGGATTTGACTGGCTTTCGAGCAAGGGAAACATTTAACTTTACTATGGCTGTATGCCCATGTATTATAGCAACAGCAAGAGAGAATATTTTGAGGACAGAGTTCTGCTGCTTTGCTTTTAATACTGGTGCACCTCCCTTAAAAGCCTAGTGTCTTGTTCTAATCTTGGAGACTAGGAGTACTTTGTGGTCTTTCAGGTTTCTTCTCCTCCTTCTCAAGCAAAATCCCCCCCAATTTTTTGAAGCTAACCATGGTGCAGAGGGATACCTGCACTAGTGTTAAAACCAGGCATTTGCATCCGTGGTAAGATGTGGGTTTGCAAACCCTGGTTTGAGGTAAGCAAGTGTAGTGTTATAAGTGCAGATGTGACCCTGCATTACGGTTAGTTCCTAAAAGTATAGGGGATGGAGAATTTGCACATGATGAACAAGAGTGGAAAGACTTGGGGAGCATATGAATCAGTGGACTGTTCCTTCTGAGCATGGTTAGGACACAGGGAACAGTTTTGACTTTGTGAACAAAAATGGGAATTGATTGTAGCATAGTCAACAAGTCCTTTTTGATATAAATGCTGAGAATTGACTGTGTGATTGCAGTTTGCATTCTCTTGCTGACTGTCATCTGTTTTGTCATGCAAAGAGAAATCAAAGGGAAAATTAATGCAATGTCATTTAAAGCAGTCAGATGTTCTATGCAAATGTACTGTGATAATTGAATGAACAAAATCTTATTTTTTACTCCAGCCACGAGTCTATTTTATATTTCACATAATTAAATCTGCAGTGTTGTAGAATCATTATTCCATTTTCAAGTAACAAGATAGGTATGCAGCTGAAGTAAGATTTAAGTGTGACACGTATCTCTAAATATTATTTATTATATTTATGTATTAGACAAACTAGCACTAATCTTCATTTGTATTTCACTGCTAGGCTTGCAGTGAAATACAAAAAAGAGTTACAGCCTTCTACGTCTGTTGAAGTCCTTGGACTTTAGGATTGCTATGCCAATAAGAACTTCAGTCATACATATTTTCCTGTTCACTTAAGGATTGTATTAGGAACAGTTCTATGCCTTTGCTCTGTGTTCTGCTGGGGACATAGGTGAAGACTGTCTGTCTCACCTTGGCTTGGCAAGTGGTACTTGTTCCATGGCTCATGGAGAGCCACATTTGCAATTACCACCAACCAAAAGTGCAACATTTACTTGTGTCCCTGGCATGGAGTCTGCATCTCAGGGAAGCTCTCAGCTTATCCATTCTTCTGGTGTTTTTTGAACATGGGACAGGTACCACATTGGGGTACTCAGAAAAGCCACTGAGTATCACTGGCTTAGTAGATCAAATGATCTTGCCCCATGTATACTTCTTCATAGAAGAGTAAATCTCTTTTATCCCTGACAGCAGAAAAAGCCTTTTTGTTGTTGTTGTTTGACAAAGCCCATGGCTTGGTTAGTAGAATGTGGTACTCCAAGTTTCAGTGAAGGGTTTGGCAACCTTATAGTGGAGGCTCTTCTTACAACTGTTTTGTGTGGGGGAAACCCACTTCAGCAGTGCCTGTCCTGTCTGTGCCAGAAATTTGAAAGACCAGAAGGGCGTCCAGCTTCTCTTCCGGCTCCACTGCTAGTAAGAGTAGGTGACATTTATTATGAGTATCCTGCAAAGATTCAGGTAACGGCATCAGGGCATTCTGTCCCAGAAAAGACAGATGCTTCAGCACAAAAATGCTGTGGATGACCATTCATTTATTCAAAACACTAAGAAATGTTGGTGTTTTGTTGTTATTGTAGTAACCAAGCCCTTTTCATGGCATGCCTGGTAAATGGCCTTTGGAATTACATGTCACTTATTCTCTAAATGTTGTAACACTTTATTTCCATGTATTCTGTGTTAAGGAGGAACTTAGAGAGCTTCGGGAACAACCAATTGATCCTCAGGCACAGCAAGAAATAATTAACAGCATTGAAGAGGTCTATTTCTCCAATGATTCCTTTGATGTTGTTAAGTATGAGTTGGAGGTAAGAAAAGTTTATTACATTTTTATCTTGCCCTTCTTCCAGGGAGTTTAAGGTGGTATGCACAGTCCTCTCTTCTTCTGTGTTATTCTCATCCTGTGAGGAAGATTAAGCTGGGAGGCTCACTGGCCCAAGGTTACCCAGTGAGTTTCATGGCCAAGTGGAGACTGAAACTGGGTCTTTCTAGTGTCAGTCCAACACCCTGACTCCAATATCATGGTGACTCCCGCCCCCCCAGCTCTTTGAACTGGACCTTCACAACTTATGTATGGTGTCCCTATATAGATTTCTGTAGTAGACAATTCTGTAAATAAAGTACGGTCCTCGTTCCTTCGGGCAATCAGAGGGCTCCCCAGGTGCCTATCATCATCGGCCCTTCATTATGAATTTGGTCTTAGCTCTATAGAAGCCTGTGCCTGGGTACGTGCCTTTAATTTTTGGGTTCACCTATGCTTTGAGGCCCCTGAGGGTAGCTTGGTAAGCCTAGCCATCTCTTGTAAGGCTTCCTGGCTCCAGCTTTTCAAACAGAAGTTATCTCTTGTAAATCTTAAGGTGGAGGATTTTTTTCATACTTTATAAATCAGTGCAAAAAAACATGTCCCCAAATTGATGTATGCCAGAGATATACTAATTTGGATGCCTGGAGGACGTGTTCTCCACTTTCCCTGGGCCTTTCAAGGGTAAAACTCCCTTCTTATTTAGATTCCTTGGTTAGCCCAAAGTTATGTAGGACCTTTTATGCATTCACGACTCAGCTGCTCCTTTCCAATGGTATTGCTGGGTCATCTGCTAAGGATCCCTTTTTCAGTTGGGTTATTTCCCCGACCCTGCCCCCCCCCCCAGTCAGTGGACTCTCTTGTACATATTCTCCCACAGTGCCCTTATGTGATCCAGTTTAGACTAAAATGGATTATGCCATGCCTTGATAAATGGACTATGCTTCCTCTAGCAACATTAGTGCAAAAGGTTCAGTTCGTCTTAGAGGATTCTGATTCCCAATGTACTTACTTTGTTGCTCTATTTCTAGAGGCTGCACAGAAATGTCGAAGGGACTCAGGGAGGTGTTTTTAAACTTGGGCTTTATTTAAGATTTTTGGTTTTACTGTTCAAGACCTTGGTCTAAGAATGGGGGGGGGGGGAGAAAAAAAGGAATTGGAACACAGCTTCCAAAGCTTTAGTATTCTGTACAGGATCTGTATGTTTGCTCTGTCCTTAAAATATTAGAGGCACCTCTTCTGTTGCTTGGTAGACTAAGATACTTGGTGGTCATGGGTAGGTGTTTTCCCCTAGTGCTTGCTGATCTCTAAATAATTCAGCAATATGTGTGAACATTTTTATTTGTGCTTTACATACAGAAGCTGCCCCCTGTGCTTAGTCTTCAAGAACTGGAAGAGTACAGAGACAAATTAAAGCAACAACAAGCAGCTGTGAGTAGAACGGATGCTCCCCATGAGGTCACTAATTCTTCTGCCAACAGCCAAAAAGCTAGCCGCCTTGAACTAGAACACCGTTTTGCAGACTCAGTGCTGCCTTGCAATTTCAAGTGGTTCTCACTCTCCATTTTCTTGAGCTGCACTTCTGTCTTTGTATATGCTTTCAAAGGCTACAACTGCCCCTATTTACCGGATGCTTTATTGATCGATTATTTATTCATTTGTACCCTGCTTTCTACCTGAAGGGACCCAATGCAGCTGGCAACCATTAAACTTACAACCAGCAAAACCATAAACTGCATCTTGGGCTGATCCTGGATTCATTGGCTGGCCTGTCCAAAGGCATTGGCTATGCACCATGGGCTTGGGCTCATGCCTCTAGCATATCCCAGCTTCATAACAACATGAAAGGGGGTGGGGGTGGAGGAGACCCAAGAAGATCATGTAACTGGCAAGGCTGTTGTTCTCACTCTTTCTGTTCCAGATTACTGTCCCTATTTGATCCCTAATTTTACCTGTGAATGGCTTGTTGGTAACATCCTCGAACTCCCTCTCCAGGGTTTCTTGAAATGAAAGCTGTAAGGGGAGGTTGGAGTGCACATGTTTGTGAATACTAAATGATCATACACAGTACTGCCCAGCCATTTTCATACGCTACAACTGACAAAGTATGTGATAAATCCATAATTACACTATATGATAACTATGCTTCTAGTGTATCTTTAACCCAAAGTACAAATATGCCATATCTTTAACCCAAAGTACAAATCAGTGTAGGGTAGACTGATGGACCACCCAAAACCCTTCAATGTTGATCCCCATTATGACAAGTCGGGTGTTAAAAGCAAGTTCTTATTTTCTTCTGTGGATCTTTGGAGGGTGTGTGTGCTTCTTCGTCTCCATTCTTTGCTCCCTCTCTCTTCAGCTGGTATTACATGGCATTCCCTGCAGCAAGAGAAGCCTCATAAGAAGCAGTGGACACAAAATCTGAAGGAAGGGAGGAAGATGGAACAGGCAGTTAGTGCCAGGTTGTTTCCCTGGTGCAGTGCTACCCATGGTTCCTTCAAATCCCGTTCAGATTGGCTAGCCTTGCTGGCTGGGCTGCAGTCTGGGGCTTTGCTTTGCTTGAGTTATCTGAATTGCTTTACAGAACCATTCCTTGAATTGTGTAGGCCTTTCTACTGTGTTTGTGTATATGGGGTGATGTGATGAGGGAGGTGGAGGGTCCTGTTCTTTGCTGGATGCACACCAAACTCTTCATGGCATGGGCTGAAGGGCAGAAATGAATGTCTTGAGACTGAGGTGGAAATGTAATTAATGCTGTGTCCTTTCTTGCATTGTGCATGATTATATGACAGCACAGGGATGCTTATGCAGGTCAATGCTAGCTAAGCACAAGATATAAATGCTTCACTTACTGGAACCCTAAAAGAGCTAGAAGACGAAAACATATTCTGCACATTAAAGGAAAAAGAATAAATTATGAGTAGCGAATAGTAATTGCTATGTTGTGTAAATTGCTTCCAGGGTACTACATTTATTTTTAAAAAGTGGATTTATTTAAATCTCCTCTAAAGGTGAATCATTGATGTTTATGCACTAATAACAAGGTAAACAGACTATACTAAGCTTCGTTGTCCTGGGTTGCCTTAATTTTTATTCAAGTCTGCTCTTCAGTTGGGAAAGGGGTAGGAGATTATTTTCAGTAAGACTGCTGATTTCTAGAGAGTGTAATTCTTCTCGTTCTTGCAGTTTAGTGAAGTATGGTCGTTGTTTACCACTTAGACTTGCAAATGTTTTAATGCAATGAGTTTAGTGTTGATAATTTTTAAAGAATTTCTGATGCAACTTGTGCTTTATTAATTTTTTTTTTATGTTCTTCAGTGTACTTGAGGCAAAATCGTTTTGTTCAGATTCCATATTTCCCATGAATTGTGTCCCTCACCTTAATATTGTTCTCTTAAGGTATCTAAAAAGGTAGCTGACTTGATACTTGAAAAACAGCCTTCCTATGTCAAGGTAAGGCAATGAACAGGGTGGTGATGTGTGTTACAGTAAAAATATTGTGTGATCTATTAAGTGCTGCAGTGAATGGCACCACTGTTCTTGACCTTGGTACTGTGTAACTTGGCTTTCACTGAGAAAAACCTTATGAGGGATGATGGGAAGCCCCATTCATTCCTCTTCTTCCTTAGGCCCCATATGCTGTAAGGTGACCAGATACAAATGAGTATTGGGTCCCTGTACCTTTTTGTAGTTTTGTGGAGAAGAGAACTTAGCTGCCACTGTTCTTACCCTTTGTGATCAGCTGCACCTGCCAAAGTTCTCTCTTCTATACCCTTCTGCGGGAGCTCAAGATACCTCTTGGTTTATTAGGTCACCCTAATATATGGAGCCCTCTTTCTTTGTCCATCCAGGCATTTTGCTAGAAGGGCGATTGGCATCTCTTGGAGCTAATGGATGCTAAGTACTGCACCTCATCTTGGAAGTTAATGAGATAAATTCCATATATTAGTATAAGAATAACGCGAGCATGGTTAGCTTTTCTCTTTCAGATATGTCTTTATTTCTGCCAGTTGCAAAACTATAATGTGGAACTTAGCCACTAGTGTTTTGCACTATTGGCTTTTAAATACTTTTATTTCATCAGAGAGTTATTACCCACAGATAAAGCACACAAAGTAGGCATTTAATGTTAGTAGCAGCAGCAGTATAGTGGTTTTTTAAAATAGTACTGTGCCTAGATTTACACTCGTGCATGGCAGCCTAATGGCTTCAAAGGGATTGTTAAAAACCTATCATGGTGGTAAGAGTGCTTTCTGAAAGGCAAGTGTGTTTTTTATCTTATTTGAGTTGAAATTTGTCAAGCATATTATAAGAAGGTTGTATCGATCCTTGACCAGAAAGTTTTGTCGGGTTTGTTTGACATGAAAAGCAAGAGCTGGAAGGATGGCAAGTGAAACATTTGACATTTTGGTAATGAAAGCTGGTAGCCTCCTG
>NW_015172008.1:50626-54008 GCF_001447785.1 Gekko japonicus
TGGCAGGACAGCATTTCAGGTGGACATTTCAGGTGGACATGGCAGGACAGCATTTCAGGTGGACAGCACACAGAGCAGCAGAGATAGCAGGAACAGAAGAGAGAGAGCTCCTCTCATTGGGAATGACCAGATATAGGGCAATCTCAGTCCCAAATTAGCCCTGGCCAGGGGCCAATTGGAGTAGACATGGGAGTGTCCAATTGTTTAGTTGCCATGGGTGCAACATCTGAATGGTCAGGACACTGAAGGCCACACCTACAGTCATGTGGTCCCAGCTCCAGCTAGTTCATGGGCTACGTGCATTTCTGACATGCTTGCAGAGGCCATCTGGTCTCTGGTCTCTGTCAGCATGGAAGTGTGAAGAATGTGGGGTTATATGGCAGGGCTATTGAGGCAATTTGGCTTCAACAGGAACAAGGCACAGCAAGGCATCAGCAAGACATTCCAGGGGAAGGCATGAAACCTTTAGAAATCAATATTTCTATACACCTAGACTTGTCATTTTTAATGTATATATTGAAATTAGAAGTCAAGGGATAGTGAGCATGAAGCTCTTGTCAAGGATGTGCTGTATAACATAAACTCAGAGGATTTCAGTGGGCAGTGGGAGGGTGATTTTTGCTCTTTCCTCCCTCCCACTGCAGATCTCTCATCCCCCCCCCCCCTGATGTTCCTGGTGATCCCAGAAGCATCATTGTGGGGCATTTGGAGCTGCAGCAGAAGTAGGGAGGTAAGAATGTCATGCTCTGCTGATAGAAATCCCTTCCATCTGTGGAAATCCTCTGTGGGATCCAAGCCAATGTGAAGATACATAGAGAACTATTTGATACTAAGTCAAGTAATTAATCTTACCTGTTTAAGGTTCTTGTTGCTTTAAAAAGTTTCACTATTGAAGAAATTCCAAAGTGTCCGTTTTCTGTGCCAAGAAGTTTCATCTCCTGAATTCTTAAGATTCAGCAGTTCAGAGCACAAGGATCACTGTCTATGTGGTGGTTCATTAAACAGTTCAGTAAAAAAAAAGTTTAAGAATAGGGGTTCTCAACTTGGTTTGAGCTTGTGGAATTCTGAGAACATCACCACAAAATAACTGTTCAGAGGGTACAGCCAATCACATAATGGCTACCATGACCAAATATTGGGAGCTTCTAAGACAGAAATTCTCTTATGGTTAAAGGAAGCTGTTTCCAAATGGATGCTCCTGTAGCCAAAGGTGATGCCCCATCTGGGATTTTCTGAAGGACTTTCTTGTCCACTGAAGTGGAGAAAAGACAGTGGGGGTTCTTTGCTTTTGGACGCTCTGAGGAAGAATGAAGTGGGCTCCAGGAAACCCTTGCACCAACTGATACCATGGCGCCCCTAGGCACAAAATTTGGGGACCACTGCATTAGAAAATTGGGTCTGCCAGGGCCTGCCAGGGCTCTAGCCTCTGGAAATGACCTGACCCACCCAATACTTGAATGCGTTCAATGGCATTTTGGACTTCGTAGAGAAGATTCCCATTCCTTATCACAAACTGCTTTGACAGTTTCAAAAATAGTTTGCCATGGGATTTGGGAAGATGGAGATTGCTGTTGGAGGAATCTAAAAGCAAAAGCTGTGTGATGCTTCTTAAGACCAGTCAAAATAGCACAACATAGTGAGCAAGCTTTTCAGTTCTCAAAGCCGATTTAACAGGCTGCATTCTTACATGGAGGCTGAATTTAGTAGATGCAGTAAATATGTCAATGTAAGCCATATCATGTAAGCAGTACCTAATTTCATAGATACTTTTTCCTTGAGCTGAAGATTCATTATCTTGTTGGCTACAGAAAGTAACCTTCTGATAATGCATGAAACATTGAGGAAACTGACGAATCCACTCATGGTCTTGTATTATACCATTATCATTCCTTTGCTGGTTCAAGGTCCACACTCGGTACCCTGGTGTTTACTTGTTAACATGTTGGTCCAAAGTTTAAACCCCCCCCCCCCCCACTAATACACTAGTGTAAATTAAGAATAAGTTTGTAGAGCATCACCTTTTAATGCTTTTGTATCCTTGGGTAAATTTAGATGCTGTTGTGTTTTTGTAGGAACTTGAACGAGTGACATCATTGCAAACTGGCCTTCAGTTAGCTGCAGTCATTTGCACAAATGGAAGACGGTACAGTGACAGTTTTTACTTAACTGCTGTTATAAACTGCTTTTATTTTTTGCTGTAATATCATTTTTCTTCATTATATCTGCTTTCTGTACCATGCCTGATACGCAACGTTTATTCAGATCTCTGTAATCCTTGTCCTAGTATACTGTTTATTAGATGTCTCTTCATATTGATTGTATCCATTTACTCTGTGTAATCGCTTGGTGTTGTAGTGAGAAAGAGGGGCTATAAATATTGTAAATAAATTATTGAGCAGTCTGTTTCAGGTTCAGACAAAAAAAGATTGACATGAAACTTCATTTCTTGTGAAGTCCTGTTCTTCCTTCCATGAGCTCTAGATGGCATGTGTGGGATCTGCCCTATCGTAACCTCACAATACCATGTCACAGAACGTCCCTGTTGACCTGAGGATGTCAATCTGCTTTGGGTCCACTGAGAGGTTGAGATGTTCTGCTGCCGTCCTGGGTCTCTGCCTGACGTTGCACCACTCTCCTGAACCCACCCAGTTCCCAGAGGGGTTCTTCACTTCTCTATGCTATCAATGATGCCACCAGCTGTCATTTAGAAAACCCTCCTGCTAACAGGGCCAGCACTCCATCCAGGTCGTCGTTTACAGGCTGTGCTTAGTGCCCATGTCTCCCACTTGCTCTGATTAGCTTCTGCAGGGACAGTTTACCACACACGCTTGTGTACTCCAGGGATCTAGCGATTTGTTGACCGTGCACTCCCTTTCTCCAGACACCTTTTTAGTAATGTGTTCAAGTGGGGCTTATTGGTTGTGGAGAACAAACTTTCAAAATCATTTTGTTAAAAAGAAAATGCCCATACACATACTCTGCACTGCAACATATTGAGTTAAGTATACAAACTGAAGTGGCATACACCCATTCTTCTCTCTCCTCTAGATCTAGGCTTCTTGTTCTAGGGTAGGCTATTTTCTCTTAATTTTACAGCATTCCATCGGTCATCCATTGCCTGAGTCTTTGCCCAGGCTGCCTGCCCTGTGTTAGCGCTACATGGTAATGGTGGCCATTGAAATGGAGCCTGGGTGTGAGAACTCCTTCCTGCAAGTTATCCCCATGTGGAATCAGTCAAAATGGACTTTGTTCCCCTCATATCATGGGAATTTATCTCCTCTGTTTGGCCCCCCACCCCCACACTTGGGTTAGTCTTTCTTTTCCTTTGCTTCCTAGGAAGAACTACAACCTAGCATTTGACATCCTCATCCCTCTAGTTGTC
>NW_015172008.1:54025-61077 GCF_001447785.1 Gekko japonicus
TGTGAGATGGCCCCTTGATTGTCCTCTGCTTTACATTAAGTACTGGATCCTTGTGAGAGCCATTGATGGGATGGAGGGGGGGATGCTTCACAGCAGTTAACCTCTCTCCTGTTTCCTATCTTTTTACCAACAGAGAAACTTGTTGGATGCTTCGATCCTCATTCCGTTTGGGAATGAGGATGAAGCAGGAGGGTAAGTAGCCGAGCCTTCTGACACACTTCCGGTGATGTCAGGGGGTGTGGCCTTCTGTCACTTCCGGTGATGTCAGGGGGCGTGGCATATGCAAATAAGTTATGCTAATGAGTTATGCTAATGAGCTGCGGCAGCTCTTTTTCTACAACAAGACCCCTGCTTGTTGGAATGAAGGTGGGGGTTTTGCAGCCCCCAGACTCCCTGTAGTGTGATGCAGCCCGAAGTGGAGAGCATTTCTCCATACCCTTAGAAGGAAGTCAGGGAGGAGAGTCTGACTAGTTCAAAGTTCACCAGCCAAATTCGTTGCCAAGCAGGGATGCAAATCCTCTTCTTTAGACTGGCATTTTGTCTAGTTACTATACTAGCTTTCTTCATTATTGAAAATCCATCCTGATCCAGCAGTTTATTAGAGTGGCTAGGCCCTCTGGGGTTTGGACGCACATGTTTAGTGTTCCACGCCCAAATGCCCTCGGGTTAACTTAGCTGTAGTGAGGCAGGGGCTTTTCATACAGATCTCTTCTAGAGGCTTCTTCTGTTAAATGGCCTTGCAAGCAAGAAGTCCTGTGCCTACATTGTACTGCAGATTGGGTGGCTTGTGTTTTGTTGGAATGCTGTTTGAATGAGGTAATGAGATTTATCCTGATTCATTTGCCTTTAGGCTTGGGGCTGTCATTCATGTGTTCTGTATTTTATATTGGGACTGATCTTTGATTCAGAACACTGGCATCTAATCCATTACTCAGACTTTGACTTCCATGATAGCTAGTCTTACTTCTGTTTATTTTTCAATTCTTGACTCCTGCAGACATTTGAATATTGCAAAGGAAGGTTTTACTCAAGCCAGCCTGGGCCTTCTTGCAAACCAACGGAAACGTCAGTTGCTGATGGGGCTGCTCAAGTCTCTGAGAACAATAAAAACCTTGGTATGAACAGCATGTGTCTGGCTTTCTATCAAGGCAGCTTGCTTTTAAAATTGCAGTGACCGATTTCTCCTTTTTAAACATTTCAGCAACAGACCGATGTACGCTTAAGTGAAATGTTGGAGGTAAGAATAGTTCACCCCATAATTTAATTGTTTGTGAAAGACTCAATTTTTCTTCTTATGCATTCTGAACGTACTAGAAGCTGATAGCAGCGTATGTGAGATTTGTTGGGGGAAATGGTGCAGAAGCTGAGAGAGGGCTAAATCCCTTTATTTTCAATGTTGCAGCCTTGATCCAAGTCGCAGCTCTCATCCCCAGCTGCTTTTTAACATAAAATGCTGCCTGATCCAGTCATTGGTATTTGTATTTTTGGGAGGTTGGGTAATTTGGCGTTCAATTTCTTCCTTTATTTAAGGAAGGATTTTTCTGGGAGAGGAGATGTGGGTACACCTCTCCCTACTTGCCCACAGCTGCACGGAGAAGATATCGTCACTGGTTTTCTTCCAACAACAGAAATGTGCCGAAAGGAAAACTCACACGTGGCAGAGCTTCTGCTTCTGTGTAACTTTAAACACCACTCAGCCTCTCAGGATGGTGCTCCTGCAGGCCAATCGTAGCCAGCTTTCTGGCCCGATCGTGCATTCTGAACTTAGCACAGCTAACCAGAAAAGTAGTCTTGTGCGAATGAGCTGCACCTGTTCACACACCGTGCTAGCAGTTTGGGTGAAAGAAAATTCTATGTGTGTTTCTCAATACGTTTTTTTATTTCCCTCAGGAGGAGGATTATCCAGGGGCTATACAATTGTGCCTCGAGTGCCAGAAAGCTGCTAGCACATTCAAACACTACAGTTGCATAAGGTAGGATGACAGATGTTCTCTGACGCACCTCCCGTTCTTCCATTACAGCACGGGCTGAGAAGGAACATGCAACACTTTAGGGAGTTCCTAGCTAATTTGAATTTGTTGTGGCACTGTTGTTGTAAATTAATTTTCTAGTTAGAAAGACAGGTATAGCTTTGTTCTTTTAAGGCTTGCAAAGTGCAATTTAGTTTATGAAATTTCCTGAACACATGTAGTGGCTGCTATTAATGCAAATGTCACATGCTTCTAAGTGGCTTAATAGTTATGCTGGATAGATGCTCTCTTTTTTAACATTAATGTTGTTTTGTGCTGAAGGCAGAGGAGTGTGGTGCTGCATAATGCATTTGCTTGGGTAGCAGCTTAAGGTTCTTCATTGTTCACAGTGCCATGCAAAATACTCAGTAAAGCAAAAAATAACCTACCCATTCTGGGAAGAGCCACAGAGATCTGATCCAAAGCAAGGCTCTTTGCCTATATGGAGGCTATATTCTTCTCTTTTTGACAAGGAATATTCTTAGCACTCCCATTTCCCATCGGGGGCCCCCACCGCCTGTTCCTTGCGAGATAGTGGCACTGTTAGGATTTTGGCACTATCTGTAGTTAATGTAAACAAGCAGTGAATCAGACTATTGTGTTTGTATTGTCTTATGTAAATCTCAATTTATTTTATTGATGTTTTATATGATTGTGTTGTACACTGCCCTGAGCCTGGTTCCACTGGGGAGGGTGGTTGAGAAGTTCAATAAATAAATAAATAAATAAATAAATAAATAAATGTGCATGAAGTTCATGAAACTGTGCCTGCAGCACATTTCCCAACTTAACTTAGAATAGGATTGCTTTGGATGTGAATGGAGCTCCTTTTTTCCTTGAGAGCCCTGCAAAAGCAATGGAAACTGAGTACTTCGGGGCCAATGTTATAAATGGGCATGATTTCAAAAAAAGATTAGGTGACCAGGTGACGTAACAATCTTTTTTCTAATCACGCTGGGAAAACAGCATATGATATGTAAGTGAAAATTTACTAGTGTGTAAAATACCTTGAGCATCTTTGCTTTCTTTATTGAAAGCAAGAGTGCTTCCAGTTGAGCTGGTTTCAGATTAGAGAAGAATTCAGAGAAGACTCTAATGATACCGGCTGGCAAGGTCTTGTAGGGTGTGAGGCTCCCCATGCTCAGTAGGGCAAGTTTGTCACTCTCTGACTCAGGAGTTTTGAGGGACTCTTGGACCCTGCTCTCTTCCTGGTTGGTGCAGTGGGGAAAAGTGCATATTATGTCCCCTTTCTTCGACTCAGCTGACCAAATCCTACCAATCATGTGTCCATCTCAAGGTTACCGTAACATGTGCTACAGGACGCTGCCCTTGAAAACAATTTGGAAGCTCCAGTTAGTGCAAAATGTAGCAGTTTGTGTAATTTCTGACCATGTGGACACACACATATTATTCCTCTCTTAAGAAGATTGCACTGGCTGCCTTTGTGCTTCTGAGTTCAATTCAAGAGGCTGGTTCTTACCTGTGGCCTCTGGGACCTGTGGGACTGCCCTTCCTAGCACCTACCCACTCAGTAGCTCTGCTCTGCTGGCCAGGGTCTACCTGCCGTATTCCTTCCTGCAGGTAGGCTAGAGGCATTACCTGTTAATGGGTGTTTTGGAGGCTTCCCTTGGATAGTAGATTCACCATCTAGAGCATGTTAAGAAGGTGCCCAGGTTGTTGTTGTTGTTGTTGTTATTTATTAGATTTCTGAATCACCCATCCCTGATACCAACATACGACAAAGGTTTCAAGGCTGACGTGTTTAGGAAGGCTTTTCAGTTCAATGTGTAGATTGTATTGCTGAATCATTGGTAGCTGTCAGAGTGTATTATTTTTATTTTACTTTGTGCATAGATTTGTGGTCGATGTGGTGTTTTTAATGATGATGTGATCGCTTGTTCTAGTTAGCATTGTAACTTGCCTTGAGTCTGTGATGGGAGAAAGGCAGCATTTAAAAAATACTCTAGATAAATAAAGTCAGAAAACCGGAAGGCAGTTTCTGCTTTCAAGCCACAGAACCCTGGGGGAGAGCACAGGGAACTTCTTGGCAAAGGGGAAGAGAGTTTTTCATGCATTGCTGCTCCTAGTTTCTTTTCAGGAATGTCTCGGTCTCCAATCAATGGATTAATTTTTTAAATCATTTCTGTGACTTGTAGAGCTTTCCTGGTAGAATTTCTAATCCGGTGAAATGCATTATTTGCATGGTGTAATCTTCTCTAACTGTAATCAGGCCAGTTATTGAAAATATGTCCCCTTTGCAGAATGTATTACAATTGTCTGTGGATTTAGTGCATAATTCTAGGTGTTTGAGCCTTATCTGCTTGAGCAAGCTGTTCAAATTGGTTGCCATTTTTCATTCACAGTCCAATATATTCATACAGTGAGCATAACAGTAACCTGCCTCGCAGGGTTTAAGGAGATAAGGAGAACCCCTGACTCATCCTGAGCTTTGGGTCATAGCAGATATCTAAATGCCTGTTGTACTCCTAATAAGGTTAGCTTTAGCTTCATCACTTAAATTAATCACTGCTAAGCCTAATTGTTGTGAGAAAATTAAAATAAGACCTCTCACTAGGAAAGTTATTGACCAAGTGTGCTCTTTCACTTTCTCCACTGGTGGAATAGCATGATCTTGGGATAGCTGGAGAAAGTGAAAGAGCTCAAAAGTGAACGTAGGAAGAGCCTTGCTAGGTTGAACTAATGATTCAATATCTCTACCCCCTAGTGGACAAACAGCTCTCAAGGAACAGGCACAGGAGGCACAGCCTTGCCCTGCTGCTGCGCACCAGCAATTGGCATCGAGAGGTATTCTCCCTCTGAAGAAGGAAGTCTTATTCAGCCATTATGGATCTGTTGAGGCTTTGTTTGGAGTTCATTTCTTGCTCAGAAACTTGAGCCTTTACCACAGTTTAACTCTTGTTTGTGGCAAAAAGCAAACCCTAGATTGTTTGGGAATTCAAATGTCACAACAAATTGTGGTTGGATCAACCAGTTCCTAAATTCTCTTTTACATGGGAAAGGAGGAAGAAAGGAACACTCAGCCCAACTATTTGGGGCTCTTTCATGTTGCACATAGGGGCTGATGTGTGAATGCAGCTTGTGTGTTTGAGGAAGAAATGGTCCAAAAATTCTGAGGTAAATTATGTGGTTTGGACAACATTTATGACAAATAACGGTAAAATGGAAACCTGATAATGAAGGGGGAAAGCACACAGTGCTTTTAGTGCCTCCTTAAGCCTTGGCAGCGGCAAATGTTAATCCTGGTGATAAAGATAAAACAGGGAAAAATGTTGTGAGTCAGATTTTGCATGTTTCTTAATTCAGATTCTTAGCAGACTGACTTGACACATTAATAATGTAATTTTTGTAATTTTAAACAGCTGGATCAGCAGACAGTAACAATAGGAATAAATGCAGAAGAACAAAAGGATATTTAATCCATAGGCCCTGCTGGTATTCAGTTTATGAGTTCAATCAATATTAATGATTGATTGTGATGTGGGCATTGATGTTTGTGCTTTCCAGATACTGAGCACATGTTCTGTTTAAGCAAATTGTACTTCAGATTAATATGGGATTTAAAAACCTGCAAAACCAAAAGTACAAGCCATTATATTGAGGAAAACAATACAGATATATCTAATTAAAGCAGAAGGGAAGAGAGAATAAAGTATCTTTATGCTGGTCTGCCTGACCAAGTGGCCATGTTGGTCCTCCCCTTCTCAGGCAGCCAGCTCCCTGCTGGAGAAGAAAGAGAAGAGAACATGAAACTTCTGTCCACCTGTGTATCATGGGTTTTTTTTTTTTAAGTTCTGCTGGAGAACTAAAGGTGGGGGTTATCTCTGTTCCCTCCCCCCTCTATTTCCTCTTTCCCATCCTTGAAAGCCCCTTTACCGGCCTCCTTGTCTCTTTCCTGTCTACTACCATCTCCAGTTTTCTGCCCTTCTCTGCCCCTGGAATCCCCTACTTGGGAAAACTGTATCTCAGTTGCACAGTGCTGGCTGCCAGGGAACAGGCCCCATTGCGCATTGGGGAACAGGCAAGGACTTCTGAGGGGCACCCTATTTTCTCCTGTCTCTCTTTCCCCACACTATTTCTCCGTTCCCTCCACTTGACAAGCTCCATATCCTCATCCTTCTTGGCTTCCTTCTCTCCTTCCCACCCACCCACCGACCCAACTTTTACCTGCTCTTCCATCTTCAGCTGTATTTATTTACTTCATTTATTGCCTACCTTTCTCCATAATAGGGACCTAAGGCAGCTTAGATTATTCTCCTCTCCTCCATTTCGTCCATGCAAGCCCTGTGAGCAGAGGTGGACTGCAAGTGAAAAACTCTAAAAAAGGGCCCCCCCCCAAGCCTGACCTGGCCCTGCCCTTCTAAAGGAAAGATGGACAAAGAGTTAGTCTGCCTGCCTCATCCCCTGTGGGCTGTGTGATTACTCATCTCAGCCAGAACACCTCCCTCACCCTGCATGAGGCCAGGCCAAGCCAGATGCTGCTGCCTGCCTTGTAAAGAAAATGGTTTTCCTGTTTTCCTGTTTCAGTGCCTATATGAAATCTTTGGTTCAGGCTGCAACAGAGGCCTGCAGAAACTTTCCCTAGAGATAGAGATAGCAAAGAAGCACCCTGTGACCTTGTGAGAATGCTTTCAGCTGGGGCTGATACAGAGTTCTCTGTTGCCCCTGCTTGTTGTTGTTCAGTCACACAGTCGAGTCCAACTCTTCGCGACCCCATGGACAAGATCTCGCCAGGCCCTCCTGTCTTCCGCCGTCCTCTGAAGTTGGCTCAATTTCATGTTCATTGCATCTATGACACTGTCTAACCATCTCATCCTTTGCCCTCCCCATTTTCTTTGACCTTCAGTCTTTCCCAGCATCAGGGTCTTCTCCAGTGAGTGCTCCCTTCTCATTTGGTGGCCAAAGTATTTGAGCTTCATCTTCAGTATCTGGCCTTCCAGGGAACAGTCAGGGTTGATTTCTTTTAGGATTGACTGATTTGATCTCCTTGCAGTCCAGGGGACTCTCAAGAGTCTTCTCCAGCAC
>NW_015172008.1:61837-64144 GCF_001447785.1 Gekko japonicus
GGTTAGCAAGAGACTCTTTAGGTCCTCCTCACTTTCTGCCATTAGAGTGTTATCGTCTGCATATCTGAGGCTGTTGATGTTTTCCCCAGCAATCTTAATTCCGGTTTCTGAATCATCCAGGCTGGCATTTCGCATGATGTACTCTGCATATAAATTAAATAAGCAAGGGGACAATATACATCCTTGTCGTACTCCTTTTCCTATGCTAAACCAATCAGTTGTTCCATATCCTGTTGTAACAGTTGCTTCTTGACCCTTATACAGGTTTCTCAAGAGACATGTAAGGTGGTCTGGTACTCCCATCTGTTTAAGGACTTGCCATAGTTTGTTGTGATCCACACAATCAAAGGCTTTAGCGTAGTCAATGAAGCAAAAGTAGATGTTTTTCTGGTATTCTCTTGCTTTCTCCATAATCCAGCGAATGTTGGCAATTTGATCTCTAGTTCCACTCCCTCTTCAAAACTCAGCTTGTACTTCTGGCAGTTCTCTGTCCACATACTGCTGAAGCCTAGCTTGTAGGATGTCATGACCTTGCTAGCGTGTGAAATGAGTGCAATTGTGCGATAGCTGCCCCTGCTACCAGTCCAATTAAGCACATTTCAAGCAATTGACCTAACACCTATGCGTGGGGGGTGGGGGGGGGTGAACCAGCCCTTAACCCACGTCTATGCTTGGGGGGGGGGTGAACCAGCCCTTAACCCACAGAATAAGTTTTATTTCTCCTCTACCTTGAGTATTATGGGATGTCTGTTTGCCTAGTAACATAGGGGGACTGACATTATTTCCCTGGCCTCTCATTGGTTTAAAGGGCTAAGCCCACTGAGAGACCTTTTTCTATAAAATAAGACTTATTCAGTTGAATGATGATGCCTGGTGACTATGGACATGGCGTCTGTCAATAGTCCCAGTGGGACTATGGACATGGTGTCTGTCAATAGTCCCAGTGGCAACCCAGCAACTGGCATTCCATTTTGAACCTTGCCTGGATGGACTGATAGTGTGAACATCTTGTTATGCTGGATTACTGCCTCTATAAACCTGGGAAGGTAAACTCAAATTGTGTTTTATGTGTTTAGCTATGTTTTTAATATTTTTGCACCCTAGTCTGTCATGGTACTTATGCTCAATAAACCTCAAAGGCTAAATCCAATTGCCTTAGACTCTTGACCACTACCAAAAGTAACAGTTTTGTCTTTTGAAACTCAGTCTGCAGTTCACTCTGCAGGGTTGACCTTTCTTTGTTAATTCCCTGAGAAGTTGGGAGATTTGGTCTTTTGCTCCTGGACTGTTGGGAACCACTGTAAAGACCTGGTGGCAGTCTACCAAGGCTTGAGTGAGTGTTAGATTCTCTCAAGTACTTTATAACTTTGCTTTGCAACCTGTTTTTTTGAACCCAAACATTTGACCCGGAGGGGTTGGCGTTGCACCTTTGCATCTACCGTTTTCCTTATTGGCCTTTTGCTGCTCCCTTTTCTTCCCCTCCTACTGTGAGACTAATATTGTCAAGGATAAACAGAGCCCCTTTAATATGTTTTAATTAATTGGCTTAATGAATGCCACCAGTTACTTTACCTACTATATTTAATTGTACCTTTCATTGATTGAATCATTTATCCAGGGATTGTTAAATTTAATTTAGTTGCATGTTATGGATTTGAGTTGTGCACATTGTTCATATCAGAGTGAACTGACTGAAATACAAAGTGGAATCTGTGCTACGTTTTCTCCTCTCTATAATATGCAGTGTACCAAAGAAACAATCTGTCCTGAAAGTAATCAGCTCTACGCATAATGTATTGTTCTCAGCTTCCAAGTGTGAGCTTCAGTTTGGAAATAGTTGCAAGGAAGAACATGGGGTTGTAAAGTAACAGCTTTCTCCTTTCTTCTTCCTGGCCTATGCCCCCCCCCTTCCTTGCTGCTAGAATTGAATAAAACGTTTAACAGCACTTGTACTAATTTTGTAATGTGTACTGACTTCGTAATGTATACATGTGCATTGGCAATGTTCCTGAGCTGGGAAAATGGATACCTGTGCTAGGTCCTGATCCTAGCGCTGATTTGTGCCATGTTGGAAGCAACAGGAAGTCTGCATCTGCTGTTCCTTAGACATACTTCACACCCTGAGGTGTCACAGATTTATTACATGCGTAGTCTCATCCTGAGTGACACGCTGACAGGGATGAATCCAGGGGGTGCTTTTTCCAAGTATGTCTCTCAGCCCCAGTATGTTAAAGTCCTGTAGCGTGGAATAACTTTTAGAAATCTTGCAGGTGATTTAAAAAGCCACCTTTGCTCTCTCCTGTTCTT
>NW_015172008.1:64195-111574 GCF_001447785.1 Gekko japonicus
GGCTCTGTCTGGTCAGGAGCAGGGCTGGATGGGTCCATCCATGGGCAATGCAGAGGTTTTTCTTCCAAGTGGTCTTCTCCTGCAGGGTTGATGGGCACTGACCACTCCTGTACATGGTTAGGCCACGATCACTGCCGAAGTCTCTTAAATGGTCATAGGAACTGGAAAAAGTTGTTGCGTCTCTTGATCTGAATACCATTGTAGACAAATTTGCTGGTAGATCCTGCTTTAATGAGAAGGTAACAAATTAAGTGTCAGGTATCCAGATGGGCAGTTCCCAAGATTTAAGGACATTTAAGTCTTCTGAAGAGACTTTGGTAGTTTCCACCATCTGCTCCCCCCCTGCCTCCCTAAACTCCAATACTGATACCAGGAACAACATTTTGGGAGGCTCTGTAGGGCGTTGTTGAAAGGGGACGCAGGAAAGCCCTGTTCCATGAACACTGCAGGTCATTTGATGCGTGCCACCATTATAAATCATTATTAATGTGTATAGCAAAATCTTTATTCTCCTAATAATGGACTTCACTACTTTGTTCCTTCAAACTACTTTTTCTAGAGCTACTAAAGAAGGCTGATCATTGGTGTATAACCTCAGTAACTCTATCTTTGTTACAGGCTGATACTTAACCTTTTAGTTGCCTTGAGTTTTGTGAGGAGACAGCTGTCAGGCCGCTCCCAAGATAATATTTCTCTCATGCTTGTTAGCAGGCATTATCTGCAAAGCCTGATTTGTTTCCTCTTACCATTAGATGCCAGGTGCGAGATGGCCTGGCTCATATTAATCATTTATTGACTGATAGTCGGCACTCAGCTAAAACTAAGCATCTTATATCCTATGTGTTTTGTCTTGAATTCTGGCAAGCTTCACTGTCTGTGTGTATTTGAGGCCCAGTGGATGGGAGCTTAGCCTGCTATTTCTGTAAGCTTTGATGCTTTATTAAAATATAAGCAAATTTGGATCTTGCATATTGTTTCCTTGGGATTTCTGCGAAACCTGAAGCTTGTTGTGGAACAGCCAGGCCCTGGAGACAGCTCTGACTCCTCTGATGAAGAACAGCTGGATTCCGTGCCTATCAGCCACCAGCCAGCTGCAGCTGAGCAATCAGACAAAGAATCCCAGTTAGGAGGCGATGAGGTGCGTGCTTCATCCCCCTGCCCGGAGCTGACAGTTCAGGGTCAGCCAGCTGCCCTGTCTTCTCCAAGATCCCCAGGACTGCAAGAGCAACATCGGCACAGGTGTAGAGGGGAATTACAGTCTTGACACAGGTCAGCATGCCTCAGAGCTCAGCACTGCCAGTCAGTTGCAGAGAAAGGAGAAGCATCACCAGAGGAGACGTGAAGCAGCCACCGCAGGTGTGATGTAGGGCTCAAAGCATACGAGGGAAGAGCCCTTCAGCATACCTTCAACACATTCCTTTAGACACTGACCTGCTGAGGCTGTATCAGACTTACTTTTTGGAAAACTGACCTTGGCCTGATTAGACAACTCTTATACAATTTACGGACACTGTTTATTAAACTCTGGCATCCTGCCTCTGATAACCAGCTCCCGTTCTCTGCCTGCATTAACTTTGCATATGCCGGCACCTGCCTGAAGTAGAGCAGAGCTCCTGGCCAGAGCCCCAAACAATGGGGTCAAGCATTGTCCATCAGTCATGTAATATTTTCAGCTTGCATCCTGTATGAACTGACAGCGTACGCCAGACACCTTCGCACTATCGGAGGAAGTAATTCTTCCTTCCAATCGTGAACCAGTTTTGCCTTCCAACAGTGTGAGTGGTAATGCTGTGGCTACAATTGTGTCATGCCCTGAATATAAACACGAGTGTTTATATTCTGTTGATATAAATATCTGCTATGTTTATGATGGAGGCTGTAACCTTTAGTCTTTGTTTATGTACATAAAGTGTGCTAATTTAACCTTTTGCAAGTCAGTGTAGGGAGCCTGAGACCTGAGATAAACGGAGGAAGTTCTCTTAGACCAGTATACTATTTTTAATCCCTAATTTATAGACCACCCTTTACAGAGGCAGTGCAGTGGTTAGATTGTCAGACTACAATATAGAAGACTCATGTTTCAGCTCTACTATGAAATCTTGGGTAACATTAGGCTAGTTGCAGGCGTGCGTGCTCTCTCTCTGTATCTCTCTGTCTGTCTCTCTCCTACCTCATAGTATGGATGTTCAAATAAACTGTAGGAAATGGAGAAGCTACTTTGGGTCTCTGTTGGGGAAAGTGAGGTAGAAATTAAGAACATAAGAACATAAGAGACACCAATGTTGGATCAGGCCAAAGGCCCATCCAGTCCAACACTCTGTGTCACACAGTGGCCAAAAATACCAGGTGCCATCAGGAGGTCCACCAGTGGGGCCAGGACATTAGAAGCCCTCCCACTGTTGACCCCCCCCCCAAGCACCAAGAAGACAGAGCATCACTTGCCCCAGAGCCCCTATCTATACCTTGTGGCTAATAGCCACTGATGGACCTCTGCTCCATATGCTTATCTAATTCCCTTTTGAAGCCGTCCATGCTTGTAGCCGCCACCACTTCCTGTGGCAGTGAATTCCATGTATTAATCACTCTTTGGGCGAAGAAGTACTTCCTTTTATCCGTTCTAACCCGACCGCTCTGCAGTTTCATGGAGTGCCCACGAGTTCTTGTATTGTGAGAAAGGGAGAAAAGTACCTCTTTCTCTACCTGCTCTTTCCCATGCATAATCTTATAAACCTCGATCATGTCACCCCTCAGTCATCTTTTCTCTATTAATTGTTAAATAAATAAGTACTATCCCCATTCCAAAGTCTTGGACATACAACAACATAATACCAATATAAAATATCCCATTAGACCAAATTCCTCTGTAGGCCCCTTTGGATTTTCTTATAAGGAGAATTTTTGTTCATTTATTCATTCATATATGTACAACAAATCAGCTAAACAGCCTAATATATAGGGTGCATATAAGAAAATATATACAATTAATCATATTACTTTAAAAGTCATTTGTGTCATGTAGCTTCAGACAGCTGAAATAATATATGAAATGTACATCATTCAGTAGAGCACAAAAGTTATTCCTTGCATATGATTTGTGTTACCCAATTAAAACCTAGTTGATTTAAATATCCAGAGAATTTTAGTTTCTTCCTTGAACTATAATAGCCATCTGACATTTATGTAAAAAGGTAAAGGTTCCCTTGCTCTAAAGCCAGTCGAGTCCGACTCTAAGGTTGCGGTGCTCATCTCAGTTTCAAAGCCGAAGAGCCAGCGCTGTCCGAAGACATTTCTGTGGTCATTTGGCTGGCATGACTAAACACCAAGGCGCACGGGACGCTGTTACCTTCCCACCGAAGTGGTACCTATTTATCTACTTGCAATTTCTTGCTTTCGAACTGTTAGGTTGGCAGGAGCTGGAACTAGAGACGGGAGCTCACTCCGTCATGCGGCACACTCGGGTCTTGAACTGCTGAACTACTGACCTTCCACAGCCTGCAGTTCAGCGTCTTAACCACTTGAGGCACCGTAGCTCCGACATTTATGTAGCCAGTGCAAAAATAGCCAGATACTCAGGTTTATCATGTTTCTTCCAGCTTTACACTGAATTGTGAAACTGGCTGCGTGAGAAGCTGCCACCTGCTCTTTTGGACTCAGTCTAGTTCCTCATGGCATTAATAGGACTTTAGGAATTACATGCATCTGAAGGACTCCAGGATGACACAGGCTAGCCCAGTCTCGTTAGATCTCAAAAGCCGTGGGGTCAACCCTGGTTAGTATTTGGTAGGGAAGCCACCAGAGGCAGGCAATGGCAAACCACCTCTGAAAGTTTCTTGTCTTGAAAACCCTGCGGGGTCACTATGTCAGCTGTGACTTGACAGTCCTGTTCTCATATGTGGACTCCTCTAAATGTTTAATGCACTACTGAAATGGCAATATTTCCACTTTAAGGGATGATGATAATGAATGCTTTTTGAAAGTGCTGTTGGAGAAAAAAGTGTCTCTGGTCATAGTATTGTGTTATTAGAATAAAATGTCACGTATATTATCGGAAAAATTGCCCTGAAAGGATCTGCCAAATTAAAGTGCTGTGCTAAAACATTCACCTTGTCCTGAAGCACTCATGTAACTTACTGGCTTGGTTTTAGAGAGATTCTAATGTTGGACTTTATTGTTGCAGTGAATTGAATTCAAAACTGCAGGACACTTTGGAGCAAATTGAGGTGAGAGCTCATCATTTGCATTTTTAAAGAAAGGGAATGCTTTAGTGCATCTTGACTTTTGAATTGCTTTAGGTATTCATATAGCATTGCTTGGTTGTGGAAGGAAAGTGAACATTTCAACATGAATTGTACTTTGATATTATATAATTATAGTTGTTCTTTTTGACTGTGTTCACTTTTTTTTTTTTTTTTAGGAGCAGTTAGATGTTGCGCTTTCCAAAATCTGCAAGAACTTTGATATCAACCATTATACCAAGGTTCAGCAAGCTTACAGACTACTGGGAAAAACACAGGTTAGCATACTTGGTTTGAAATCATGTGTTGATATGTAGGGGATTAGTCTTTGTGATTATTTTGATGACCAGAATGTATGAGTGCACTAAATATTGATACTATTTAATCATGAGTCTATGAAACTGCTTTATACAGAGTCACACCATTGATCTATCTGGCTCAGCACTGTATTGTCTGACTAGTAGTGGTTCTCTGGGGTGTCAGGCAGAGAAAGGGCTTCCCCTCACTTCTGACTGGAGATTTCAGTGATTCACAGTGCACTTTAAAGCAGAGTTATAACTTTCTTAGCCTAGTGACTTCTGTGCACTTAAAAGGGTGTATCTCTGCTTAGGATGGCACTATTAAGCCTGCAAATACAAGTGCTTTACTGCTGTGTGATGGTCCTTTCTTAGTTTTACTAAATTTCAGATACATAGCCTATGTCACTGGGTCTCAAGTTGTCTTGTATATCCACTGCAGGAGAAAAATATATTTAGAACATGTGAAAGGAACCCAACTCACATTAGTCAATCATTTTCTTAATGTGATTGATCCTTCATTTTTCAGCAGTTGCATATCCTTACCGCACTATCTGTGGTTTTCATATGCACAGATCTACCTTACGAAAATAGCTGACATTATTTTAGGCACTTTAGGGTGACTAGGAAGTGATATTTGACTGATAAAGATGATACATCTGTGAGCAAGTGCTCAAGATTTCTTCTGCTGGCAGTCAGACCAAATGAACGAGAAACTTGCTAGCCACCCGCTGCAGTTTTACTCTGCTCCTACAATTAGTTGTCTCTGCCTTCTTTTACTTTTAATGGCCTTTCACTGGTGGCAGAAGTAATTGTGGATTTACTAGACCATGAGAGGATTTGTGGTTCTCCAGTTTCACACTGGAAACAATCCTTCATATTCTAGCCGTTCATCTACTTACAGCCAACCCGTTTTCCTTCTGAATTATGAAATCTTCAATCTTTTTGGCTATAAGGCTGCTGACTGTTAACTTATGCAAAGCCCACCCAGTGTACTTTCTAGAATGAGATACACTCTGCCACTTGCACATCTAGCATCCATTCATCTTCCTTGTTAAAGTTGCTGCAACTGAAGCTGTAGATGGTATTGTTTAACTTGCAGGGCCTATTGATAAAGTACATCTTAAGTCCTCCTGCCAAAGTAGCATTGGCTGCCTGGTACTATGGGCAGCAGTAAAATTTTGTCCCTAATCAGATGATGTTTGTCAGTGTGCTCAATAATTTTGTCTGCTGGGAGCTGCTAACTCCTGTAGAGGCTGCTCAAGAAGACACAATTCTGACACTGGTTCTTTTGTCAGTGTCCACAAAGATCTCCTCTGGTTGAATCTTACCAGTTTTTCTGCTGGCTCAAGAAAAAGGATGGGCATTCCCTCCTCATTGCAGCCCCATCCAGCATTAATAATTTGGAGTTGGTAGTAAGCAGTGAAGTGGCTAAATTTGTGGATGATATAAAGTTGTTCAGGGTGGTGAAAACCAGTGAGGATTGTGAGGCACTCCAAAGGGATTTGTCAAAGATGGGCAAGTGGGCGTCAACATGGCAAATGGGGTTCAATGTGGCCAAGTGCAAGGTGATGCACATTGGAGCCAAAAATCCTAAATATAAATACACGTTGATGGGGTCTGAACTGGCAGAGACTGATCAAGAGAGAGATCTTGGAGTTGTAGTAGATAACTCACTGAAAATGTCGAGACAGTGTGTGACTGCAATAAAGAAGGCCAGTGCTATGCTGGGGATTATTAGGAAGGGTATTGAAAACAGATCAGCCAATATCATAATGCCCCTATATAAATCAATGGTGCGACCTCATTTGGAATACTGTGTGCAATTCTGGTCACCACAACCTTAAAAAGGATATTATAGCTTTGGAAAAAGTGCAGAAAAGGGCAACTCGAATGATAAAAGGGTTGGAACACTTTCCCTATGAGGAAAGGTTAAGGCGCTTAGGGCTCTTTAGCTTGGAGAAACGATGACTGAGGGGTGACATGATTGAGGTTTATAAGATTATGCATGGGAAAGAGCAGGTAGAGAAAGAGGTACTTTTCTCCCTTTCTCACAATACAAGAACTCGTGGGCACTCCATGAAATTGCTGAGCGGTCGGGTTAGAATGGATAAAAGGAAGTACTTCTTCCCCCAAAGAGTGATTAACACTTGGAATTCACTGCCACAGGAAGTGGTGGCGGCTACAAGCATGGACGTCTTCAAAAGGGAATTAGATAAGCATATGGAGCAGAGGTCCATCAGTGGCTATTAGCCACAAGGTATAGATAGGGACTCTGGGGCAAGTGATGCTCTGTCATCTTGGTGCTTGGGGGGGTCAACAGTGGGAGGGCTTCTAATGTCCTGGCCCCACTGGTGGACCTCCTGATGGCACTGGTATTTCTGGCCACTGTGTGATACAGAGTGTTGAACTGGATGGGCCTTTGGCCTGATCCAACATTGGCGTCTCTTATGTTCTTATGGTTTTTAATCTGTAAGGGTCCTATGAGAGCCTTTTTGAGGACATAAAGCGCTGACTTCCATCTTTCACTAGGAGAAAAGCTGGTAGGATCCAACCCACTGATTGCAGCCCCCTTTACGTTTTTCTCATAGAAAGCCCCGGGAGCCATTCGGTTGTACTGGAGAGAATAAATGCATTGTGGTTGGCTAGGTGACCCTAGGACTGGTGACCTCAGCAGCACTTGTTTGCTTTTATAAGTGGAAGTTAATCTGTGGTGTACCTAAATCCTGTAGATATGCAGTGTGGCCAATGCACAGGAAGCAGGAAAGTGGCTTTTTAACGATGCATTTTGCTTCCCCCCTCCTTTCATCAGACAGCCATGGACCAACTACATATGCACTTTACTCAGGCCATTCACAACACGGTATTCCAGGTTGTTCTCGGTTATGTAGAGCTGTGTGCCGGAAACACGGACACTAAATTCCAGAAGCTTCAGTACAAGGACCTCTGTATGGTACGTAGTAATGGATGGTGGTTGAAACATTTTATGTATATTGTTGAATGTGCCTACTCCTTGCTAAAAGTAATTGTAAACCCCCATTCTGCCTTGAACACCTACTGTATTTCTTCTGTATGGGTATAATATGGAAAAAAATAAGGGATTTGAAAATGACTGCAGATTAACAGGAACATTTAAAACTTTTATTGTCCATACTTTTAATCCACTCTTGGCCCAAAGTATGCAACGTTATCATTCAAAGCCCACCCACCTGCCAGTATAAAGCAAAGATCTGCAATCTGTGTGTTTCAGGGGAATATATGAAGAGAGCCTATGGTTTCGAACTATTATTTCTTTATTTAGGCTTTTTTTTTGTCTATGCCACCTCTTCAAAATCCTGGATTCAGCAGCTTACAGTTAAAATCACCATAATGTAAAAATGAACCATTGAACAAAAGCAGCATAAAAACAATCCATAAAACAGAAGCATGGCCTTAAAAATCAGATAAGATAAAACCCTGGGTAAAAGCTTGGATAAAAAGATGTCTTGGCCTGGGCCCTAAAAGAAAGTAAAGTAGATGCCAGGTGAGCCTCAAGAGGGAGGGCATTCCGGAGGCAAAATGGCACCACAGAAAATGGCCTGTCTCTAGGCATCACTTGCTTCACCTTTGAAGGCGGGGACACAGAGAGCAGGGCCTGAGAAGGAAATCTTAAGTGGCAGGCCAGATAGCACGAGAGGAGACTGTACTTCTAGAGATAACTTGAGTAATTGGGTCTAGACAATCCTGACATTCTGTCTTTTTGGCTTATGGGGCAGAATCCAGAGTATTTCAAAATGTAACAGATACCATTTTTATGTTTGCCAGATTTATATGGCTCACTGAACTTAGCACATCCTGGACCTTTGTTCCACATGTTTCCTTGTGGACTTCATCCCTTAAAAATTAATGGGGAAAATCTCACAGTTGGGGATAAATGGTATATGAATCCAGTCTGAACAGCCTTTCTCTTCTTCCTGTTCAAAGAAGCTCATGAAAGGGTGACTATACCACAATCAATATACTAGTTGAAAAATTATATATATTAAAATTAAGCAAAATTAACAAATTACTTCTGAGTTGTTATACTTTGCAATCAATATGGAATTACTACCCCAAAAATTGGAAGTGTGTGCATATGTATCTTTGCTCCTGAATAAGAGGGGTAAGAAATGGTTTCCCTGTCTTTGTGTTCTCCTCTCTACCTATCCTGTGCATGCCGCTTGTGCATTTTTGAGTTTTTCAGAAGTATCGAGTGTCTGTTTTACTTATTAGGTGTTTTTCTCTCTGTGTGTGTTTCCCTATTAATTCTGCATTTGGTGAATTAGAAAGCAAATGAAAACACAAGAGTTCTTTTTCTTGTGTGTTCTGCAGCACATTACATCAGACAGCTACATTCCTTGCCTTGCTGACCTCTGCAAAGCTCTGTGGGAGGTAATGCTTAGTTACTATCGCACCATGGAGTGGCACGAGAAATGTGATTGCAATGAGTCTGCTTCACCTTCTGGTAGGCAATGGTTATTGCTATTTGAAATTAACATTGAAATGAAATACATACTCCAAATCTCCCCTTCAACAGAAGAATGGCGGGTCCAGTATGTTTGATCTGTCAACAGCAGAATGACTTGCAGTAGGGAACCCTATATAAAAATGCTCATTTGGCTTGATTGTAGTCTTTTTGTGTCAATGTATAATTTCCATACTGTTTCCTGTGGTGAGCTTCTGATGTTTTGTTTTTTGGTTAGAGGATGAAAATTAGGTGATTTATAGTGGTGGCCTAAGCAGAATTACTCCCTTCTCCATCCATTAAAGTCAATGGACTTGAAAGGATTTGCTGTTCATCTCTGACAGTTACTTTGGCAGCCTCTTGTTTCTCTAGGAGTCCAGGAGATTTAGCAGCAGTAGTTCACTGAAGCATTATACTATTGGTATATTCCAAACCAATCTAGTCGAGCCTGTGGGCACTTCTGGAATTTTTAGAATAGAGAATGGGCATCATGACAAAATGGTTGCCATAGAAGGCCAAGGCCAATCAGAAAATAGCTTCTATCAGGTACTGGGGCCAGTCACAAAAACATTGCAAGGCAAGCATCTTCCTGCTATGAGTTTAATTGGTTCATTGGTCCTGCTAAACATTTAGCCTGTATGAACCATGAGGAAAAGAGGGTTAGAAATGTTTTAATAAATAAAATAAATACTTCTGTTTTTGTCAGAATGAGACTTCTTAGAACGTTTTGTTACTCTGAAGGCATGAAAGGGAGTGATAATGAATGACATTTGAAGAACTGGACTTGTGCCCCTCCAGTTTTGAAACCTTGCAACCACAGAGTAAATGAGGGGAGCATAGCGAATACGTTACTTGGGCTTGTGTAAGAAAAACAAATAGCTACTTTTTTCTGGCAGCTTCAAAGAAAAAGACTTAAATTTCTTTTCCAGATGGAAGCAATACGATGGGTGGCGAAGAGACCAATTTTGACCGCAGCTATGTGAAAAAGAAATTGGAACATGGACTTTCACGAATATGGCAGGTCTGTTTTGGGAACTGGCAAAATGCTCCCCCCATAGTTATCTTATTCTGTGCTAAAAATCCAAGTAGGAATACATTCTTCAAGTGTGTTTGTAGTGTCCAGCTCAGCTAGACTTATTTTTGCAGCACAGTTTAATTTTCTATAAACAGGATTTAAAAGAATATTTAAAACACATTCAGATTATACACAGTCTTAAAATAACATAAAGCGTATAAACTAAGATCTTGCAGTGACCTTTACCCCCTAGGCAATGTTTTGCCTACAGTCCTTTTAAGATGAATTTGCAATTTGCAATACCTTCACATTATTTGTTCTTTAGAAGGTGTTGCCAGTTTGTCTTATGAAAGCATTAGAATAGTCTCTAGGAGTTAAAAGGTCAAGCCAGCACCTTGCTATATTTGTAGGCAGCATGCTGTTTTCACTCTTTAAAAATTGCTTTCCTAAGTGATGAATTCAGTCTTGTTAGAGGTTCTGTTACATTGTAAACCTGATACTGTTTTGAGGGTGTGAGATGGGATAGAAATCCGAAAGCCAAAATTGAGTGTGGTGAGAATGTCAGACTAGGATCAGACAAACCCAGGTTCAAATCCCCACTCAGGTATAAAGTTCACTGAGTGTCCCTAGTCCAGAAGCTAAAATGACTAAACTGAGGTTGCCATGCCTTGGTCACATTATGTGAGGACAAGAGTCACTGGAAAAGACAATAATACTAGGAAAAATTGAAGGCAGCAGGAAAAGTGGAAGACCTAACATGAGATGGATTGACTCAATCAAGGAAGCTGTGGCCCTCAGTTTGCAGGATCTGAGCCAGGCTGTTAATGATAGGACATTTTGGAGGTCATTAATTCATAGGGTTGCCATAAGTCAGAAGCGGCTTGACACAACACACACACGAGTTCCAGTCAGTCTCTTTCAGTCCAGCGTACCTCATTGGGTTGTTATAATTATAAAAGTGGGCAGGGAAGTGTGATGCCCTCTGAGCAGTCAGTGCAGAAAGATTAGCTGGTGGTCCAACTGTCATTATTGAGGCAGAAAAGTGTGTGGACTTCAACAATGCTGAATTTTGTCTCTGAGGGGAAAATGCATACTGATGCCACATGCAACTGTTGATCTTCTTCCTCAGAGAATCTGCTCCCTGCTTCCCTCCACCCCTCCTACCCCCAGTAGCAATGATTCCTCCAGCAGGAGTGAGCTTGAGAGACATCAGGTCCTCCTGAGGAGAAACTTACAGTTTGTCCTGTGAATTTTAATCTAATGCTTTTATTCAGCTTGCCAACTATGACTCCCCGTCTACTTCCCTCCATCAGAGGCAAGATTTTCCTGTTTTTCTTTCCGTTTTGTGACTGAGCTGTCCTAGTTGTCTGTTTTCTTCTTTCCTGAATAATACTGGCTGTTCCATCCTGTCACAGTATAATATTTTGGCTGTTTGCTCAGCCCAGGAACCTGAGGGAAGGAATGGTAACTTATGTGACTTAAATGGCACTTGAGAAGTTTTTGTATTCCAAATTAACAAAATATTTTATTCAACATAGAGGGGAAAGGTCAGGTGAAACCAAGGGTAAAATTTCTGTGGTAACTCAGTATAAGATAACTCTGAGGTAAAACTAGTAGATGCACAGACTTTAGTTCTTTTGTTTCAGGCTAATGAGAGTTTCTTAAGCTATTCAGCGTTACTTAAAATCTTTATGTTAGAGGCTTTTGTTCTAGTGTTTTCTAAACACTCCAGCACACTTTCTTTGAGTATTCTCTAACTCTTTGGGTTTCCAGAAGGCTGGTACACTCTTTAAAACTTTCCTGGCACCGCTGGTGGACCTCCTGATGGCACCTGGGTTTTGCCACTGTGTGACATAGAGTATTAGACTGGATGGGCCATTGGCCTGATCCAACATGGCTTCCCTTATGTTCTTATGTTCCAGTGTTCCAGTACCCAAACCCCTTCTCTTGAAACACCAGTACTTGTCTTGAGTTTTTAACTGATTCTTAAGGTCTCTAAAGGCAGTTTCTAACCACACCAGACCAGGGATCTCTGCACTCTTCAGAACTAACTCCCTGTTTGACTGGGTAGGGACTTTTCTTCTCTCTCTAGAAGATCTGTCCCCTTTCCTTGGCCCAAATGGGAGTCTCTGTTGAACTACCCGCTCGTCTTTGCCCACTTTCCCCAGTTCTCCTGTCTGTGTTAAACTGCTCAGTCGGGGCTGAATTCCGAATGAATTCTCCTCCTTGACATTCAGCTCTAAAGTCTCTCTCTGCTCAGCTGATGCTAAGCAGTCAGATTGCTTGGAGCAGCCTGTCGCTCATGGCTCTCTGTTTCTGTGAAGAATTAATCCTTCACAGTCCTTCAGCTGTTTGTACATCAGTTCTAAGCTTTTAAAAAGTGCAGTCCATCACACCAACATATAAATGAAATAGATATTTCTCCCTATGAAATATTATTGTCATCAAAAGCAGTTTGCAACCCACCTGCTGCCATACCTTCCTCCCCATAAAGAGACCATCCCTTTCAAACCCTCCCTCATGTCTCAAGCGGGAGCAAGTGGGTGATCTTCTTGGCTGCAGCCGCTTGTTTCGTCCTTTTTCTTCCTAAGAGGAGAAGAGCTTAGGGAATGTGGGAAGAGGGTAAAAGAAAAAGGGTGAGAGGGGCTGAAGTTTGTTTTTAAGATTAGAAGTTCAGGAATTCAGTGAAGTCACTAGATGAAGTGGAGGAAGGAGTCTGGTTGTTCTTAGCTTAGAGTGAGGAGGAGGCTTGGCTTCCCTAGGCTACCCTTCCTACCCCCTGTTGTTCTCCTGTTTATTGCAACCAACTTGATAGTATGTGGGCAGCGTGCACAGTGAGTCTTTGCCCGCAACCTGGCAATCCCAGTAAATTTGGGACGGCATCCAGGGATTCTGCTTGGAGGTGAGCACGCTAAGGATGAGCACAAAGCTCTCTTAAAAGGTTTCAGTTGTTCATACCCATTGGCAATATAATCATGGGTGGCCAATACAAAAGCATTTGTTAAATACTCCGGAGTTATTCAACATGTTTGTGTTTTTATAGGATGTTCAGCTGAAAGTGAAAACATATCTGCTGGGGACTGACATGTCTAACTTCAAGTATGATGATTTCATCTTTGTGCTGGATATTATCAGCAGGTATTTGGGGAGAGGCATCCATTTGGTGAAATCATGCAATACACTAACAGTATTTTCTAAGAATTTAGCTAGGTGATAAATAGCTGTATGCGAAGGTTGGTTCAATTATCCGTACTCTGTTTGACGCAGAATATCTGAGTTGTGGACTGTAGTGGTTTTTTTCTTCTCCAGTATCAAAACAGTTCTTAGAGTTCGGTCGGTCGGTCCAGGTTATGAGAGACAAACTAATTAGGAGGATTTAATTTGATAAGACTAGACCAGCCTAGGACCAGATACTCTGACTGACCTGGTTTGTAGATCAACTTGCCCATGACACATGTTAGGAGAATGCAGATCCCTTCAGATGTATCAGGGTCACTTCAGGCCACATCTGCACCACTGGCTAGACCAATTAAAACCTCGACTTCTGTGGCTTTCCTTTAGGATCTTTTGGAAATTGTCACTTGTTGGGAAAACTGTGAAAGGTCCTTCAGAAACAAAGCATCCAGAGTTGCATGAATGGGATGTTGAAACCAAGGAAATTTACAAGATTAACCATCAGAGTGGCTTGTCAGCAGGATGACAGTATTGTGGCTCTACAGTAGTGGTTGTTACGGCATGCATTGTAGTTCATTGTGCCTTGTCAATATGTCCTATAAAGTATAAGTAACGTTCACAGGCCAAAAAATATGAGAACAGACGTTTTCTTTTTCCTTGACTTCCAAATGCAGGGATTCATTGTGACTTTTGCCTTGGTGCTTCCGTTTTCTTCCCTGAGGTGCAAATAAGCAGACTCATTATTAGATTGCAGAATCTGTATAGACTCCCAGAGTACTACATATTTTAATTGCTTGGCTAGAAATCTCTTTGCCTTTTGGTTCTTGGTTGATATGAACAGATGGCACATAATAAGAAAGAGAGAGACTTTATGTACAGGTTTATATTCTGTGGGTTTAGAAAGGCAATAAATGCAGGGAAGATGGGGAATTGTCCCTGCATTAGTAAATGTTTCTGTAGCAGTTCTGGACTTCTGTATGTTGAAATAAGCATATCCCTAAAAATGATTTCCTATAGGCTGATGCAAGTCGGAGAGGAATTCTGTGGCAGCAAGTCAGAAGTTTTGCAAGAATCGGTTAGAAAGCAAAGTGTTAATTATTTCAAGAACTATCACAGGTAAGGCTTACCAAACTGGAGATCCGTTGCATGGTTATATTCACTTTTATGATTATAACCTTTTTATTGTAAAAAAAAAAATGATACTTGTGTTTTTATAAATCTTTTTCTGAAAAAAAATGCATAGGAGCTATTGGAGTCTATTTTGTTGTTGTAAATTCATTGTTCTCATTCTTTATAGTACCTGAATCCCACCTATTTCCCTACTGCATTTTATCCTGCCTTTCCTCCAGAGTGGTGGTGGCTCTCCTCCTTCATTTTCCCCTCACAACATGTGAGGTTGAAGAGGCTGAGAGAAACTGGCCAAGCTTCATGGGGATTTGAATCTGGATCTCCCAGGTCCTGCTCTGACTCTCTAACCATTACTCCAAGTGGCTCTCAGAGACCATTGCACATTATCAATATATCTAATGCTCAGCATGGCCAAATCTACGGATACTTAGATCCAGAGGCTGAAGCCATGAATGGACAAGACAGATCTTTGTACGAACCTGAAAAAAGTCTCAGGTGTGCAAAAAACTCTGAAATCTTTAAAAAAGGGGGAGAGGAATAAATCCCCCCCCCATAGGTTTAAGAAATAAATCCTCTCTCAGCGGCCATAGTGGCCATTGCTAGGCCACCACAACATTATTGACAGCCTTAAAGTTTTGGTATCTGTAAGAAAAATGTGTATGGGGGGAGGGACCCTTTCAGGGTTGTTTTGGCATTCGAGAAAGGACTCATCACGGCCAGGCCCAACAGCAACTACTGGGTGACTTGCTAACATCTGATTTACATGATTCACGCAGGCCCACACCTTTCCTGCTGTTCAACAGTAGCCACCCAACGAAAGCCAGTGTGTGGTGTAGTGGTCAGAGTTTCAAACTAGGATCTTGGAGCTGCAGATCTGAGTTCGCACCTGCTACAGAAGCTTGCTGGATGACCTTGAGCCAGTCACACAGACTCGGCCTAACCTGCCTCACAGAGTTGTTGTGAGGATAAAATGGAGGAGAGGAGAAACAATGTAAGCTGCTTTGGTTCCCCATGGTGGAGAAAGGTGGGGCAATATATATGAAGGAAAAAAAATGAAGGCCCCGGTCACATGGGCCGGATATCGGGCCGGGGGGGGGAGGCGTGGGCCAGATATCGCTCGGGGGGGAAGCGTGGCTAATTGCCCCAGTGCAGTTTGATCCGCGATCAGACTCGCCGGCGGCACACCACCGGTCCTTCCCTTGGCGCCGGTGGGTAAACGAGGGACCAGAGGGGAATGCCGCCCGCCGGCGCGATCACACCACGGGGGTCTGGAGGCAGCCCGTGGCAAACGTTTACTAGTACCTTGGAGGTGCTAGTTTTTTAACTCGCATTGTCGGCGGTAAGCCACGGGTGCGCTCCACTTCCCAGATGTTGGGGTGTGATCGCACCCGAATAATCCGCCCACCATCCGTGCCTCTCCCGCGGCAACTTTACCATGTGACCAGGGCCGAAGTAAAACCAACACATCTTGCGCTCAGTTCTATCTTGAAATATTAACCCGCTAGTGTTACTGTTAAAATTCTCAGAGGAAGTTAGATAGGAGGGGGAGGTTAGTGAACTTTAACCAAGGAGGATGCTTGTTCTGCCGTAGGCTTTGTTTCCCTCTTATTCATTGCTGCTGACCAGTAGCAAGCTGACTGCATGCGTAGTGAGCCTGGCAATGTTAAGGCTGTTCTAGATCATGTTGGGACGTTCTGCTTAGAGATGGTGCAGGAGGCAGACATCAGACTAAATATCGTTTGCTATAAAGCTCTGGCTGTCTGATAGTCTAACTGGGGCTGTATAAAAAGTGGTGATTTAAGACAGTTTATTATGCTGTCTGAATGCAGCCTAAAACTCTGAAGGAAGAAGACTTTTAAAAAATTTATTTAAGCAGTTTTCTTCTGCCTTTATGCTCTTTTAAAATAAAGAACCTGAGGTGGCTTACAATATTTTCTTCCTAGGATGTTTGTATAGAACACATATGCCTAAATGTAAGGGTCAAACTAAAGGTGATAGCAGCAAAGACCTTTGTTCTATGCCTCTTCTAAGAATTAGAAGAAACGCCTATAAAATGAGTAATCAGTAGGCAGACCAGAACTATTTAAACAGATCACCGTCAGTGAGAAGGGGAAAGATCCATGTGGTTTCTGTAGGGTCACAGCTCAGCTTAGTGGTGTATTTGAGTCTGATTGACAGGTGCTTATCCAGCAACTACTGTACATATAGGACTGCTTAAGTCTCCCAATGCTTATTGGGATTGTTTTTTTGTTTTTTTTAACCCTATTGATTAAGAATTATAACAGGAAATTGAATGTGTGTGTGTATGTGTGTATCATACATTTCTGTGTATAAATTAAACAACTGCTGTAAGAACTGAGCATTTGCAGAAAAGAATAAAATGCTAGAAATGTTTTCCTTTGCTGATACAGTGTTTATGTGTGTGTGTGTGGGGGAGCAATTGTTGATAATTGTTAGGTCAATAAACTTAGCCCAGGTTCTTCTGGCTAATCTGAGCAAATAGTCCTTAATGGCGGTTGTTGGATGCTGGTGCTGAGTGGGTGCTGTAAAGATTTGTTTAGTTAGTAGCATCTCCAAAGCCTTTTTAAGATGTAAAGGTTAATACCTAGCTGTAAATGTACTGTTCACAAATTTTACCATGAATTACATAATGTTCTTAGGAGATCTAGGTTTTTCCTAATAACAGCACATGCAGTTCTTGTTGTGCGTAATTAGGAAATGTTACATGCTTTTGAAGATGCATTAGTACATAAAAGCTATCCTGCGGGAACTGTTCAGAGAGCATGGTCTTCCACTTGTTCATCTTGACATACGTGAACAAGTGGGCTGTAGATGTAGTGATGCAAATTTTAAACTATAATGGAGGGAGGAGAGCAAGATGACTGATGTATAAAACCGGAGGGGGAGACTAAGTGCATGAAGCATTTTAATGGAAAGTGCCATTATTTTTGAGAGTTAAGTGTTGGTGGGTGTATTTGTGAATGGCCCATTTGGGTCAAAGTGATAAAAGTTTCTAGAAGGATCTTATTGATTTGCTTTGGTAGTGGCAAAACTAGATTATGTTTTTCATAAGGAAGCAAGTCATATCTGATATCCAGAAGATTGAGAGTTAGGGCATGAATTTATTTAGGAGATTTATTGTGGTACTTCAATGAGACTGCAGCCAGCTACTTGCTTGGTATCATGGGCTGGACCTAAGGTTCTGTTTCAGTGGAGCCTTCCTCCAGGCCTTAATCTGATGGAATTTTTTCTTCCACTGAAAGAGGATTCCTTGAGTCAGAGGAAGGCTCACCCATTAGTGAAGCAGAACTTTTGAATTCAATCCTCCAACACATCTAATGAAACAGAATTAATTCCTGATTGTGCCTTGTGTTACAAAAACAGGGAGCACAAGAACATATTATATATGCATGCTCATGATAAATTTTCAGAATAAGATCTCTCTCTCTCTCTCTCTCTCTCTCTCTCTCTCTGCTCTCCCGCTCCCCCCCCCCCCTCTGGACATTTTACCAGAATTTGTCTTCATTTGAACTTTCTTTTTCTGCCACCATTAAGCACAGTAACTTTTTTCTGATCTTTCTGCTTCAAGCTTTTGAATCTGCTGGCATGCTGAACCAGTGTTTCTCACTGCTTAAATTGTTGCTATTATATATCAGTGGCAGTGCACTTGTTGATCAGTTAATGATTTCTTTAAAGGATGTGATGAATAAAATCGATAAACTTTCACAGAGACAGGATGTAGTGGTTATGGGAGATTTCAACTATCCAGATATTTGCTGGAAATCTAACTCTGCTAGACATGGGGCATCCCGCAGATTCTTGAATAGTCTTGCAGACAACTTCATCTCTCAGAAGGTGGAAGTGGGAACCAGAGGATCTGCTGTTCTAGATTTAATCCTGACTAACAGGGAAGAACTGGTTGATGAAGTGAACGTTGTGGGATCCTTGGGGAATAGTGACCATGTCAGCTTGGAATTTGACATAGAGAAGGATGTGAAACCAGGACATAGTAGGACTCGTATCCTGGACTTCAGGAAAGCTGATTTCAAAAAACTCAGATAAATATTAGGTAGGATCCCATGGCTGGAAATGCTGAGAGGGAAATCTGCACAGGAAGGATGGGTGATGCCAAAAAATGAAGTGCTTAAGGCACAATCTCAAACTGTTCTGGTAAGAAAGAAAGGTGGGAGACGGGTAATGAAGCCAAGGTGGCTGAACAAGGAACTCTCTAAAGAGCTGAGACTAAAATGGGAAATGTACAGGAAATGGAAGGAGGGTCAGATTACTGAGGGTGAATACAAAAAGCAGGCTCGAATCTGTAGGGATGGTGTCAGAAAGGCTGAAGCGCAGATGGAGCTGAGGCTTGCGAGGGATGCTACAAATAACAAGAAAAATTTCTATGCCTATGTTCGGAGCAAAAAGAAGAACAGGGATGGGGTAAGCTCATTGCTAGGGGAAGACGGTCAAGCCTTAACAAGGGATGAAGACAAAGTGGAATTACTCAACTCTCACTTTGCATCGGTCTTTAACCGTAAGGTGAGCTGTATACAAACTGAAGAATGCAGGGCATATGAAGGAAGGAGGAACTGCCAGTCCAGAGTAAGTAAGGAAATGGTTAGACAGCATCTAGCTGTCTTAAATACTTTCAGATCTCCAGGGCCGGATGGCTTGCATCCCAGGGTGCTAAAAGAAATTGCAGATGTTATTTCAGAGCCTCTGGCTCTAATCTTTGAGATGTCCTGGAGTACTGGTGTTGTGCCAGAAGACTGGAGAAGAGAAAATATTGTCCCGATCTTCAAGAAGGGAAAAAAGACGGACCCGGGAAATTACAGGCCTGTCAGTTTGACATCAATACCTGGGAAAATTCTAGAGCAGATTATTAAACACTCTGTCTGTGAGCACCTTGAACGGAATGAGTTAATTGGTAGTAGCCAGCATGGGTTTATCAAGAATAATTTTTTTTTTTAATTTAACTTTAGACTTTATATCCCGCTCGAACCCTCTTTCTCAGGGGGTCTCTGAGCGGCTTACAAGTGGTGCTAGTCACAAGAATAAGTCATGCCAGACCAACCTTATCTCCTTTTTTTGATAGAGTTACTAAAATGGTTGACTCTGGCAATGCTGTGGATATAGTGTATCTAGATTCCAGTAAAGCATTTGACAAAGTTTCTCATTATATCCTTGAGGATAAGCTGGTTAAGTATGGGCTGGATGGTGCAACTGTTGGATGGATTCATGGTTGGTTGAAAAATTGTACCCAACAAGTGCTCATAAATGGCTCTGCGTCTACGTGGAGGGAAGTCTCGAGTGGAGTGCCGCAGAGCTTGGTCTTAGGTCCGGTGTTGTTCAGTGTTTTTATAAATGACCTGGAGGAAGACATAGAGGGGATGCTTATCAGATTTGCAGATGACACGAAGCTGGGTGGGATTGCTAATTTTGAAGGAGACAGTCAGGATTCAGAAGGATCTAGATAGGCTGGAACAGTGGGCTGAGACAAATAAAATGAATTTCAATAGAGAGAAGTGCAAAGTCCTACACTTAGGTACAAAAAATCAAAGGCAGAGATATAGAATGGGAGGGACTTGGCTTGATAGCAGCACATGTGAAAGGGATCTGGGTGTTCTGGTTGATCACAAGCTAAACATGAGCCTGTAGTGCGATGTGGCTGTGAAGAAAGCTAATGCAATCTTAGGCTGCATTAACAGAAGCATTGTGTCCAGATCACAGGAGGTGGTAATTCCGCTCTATTCTGCTATGGTCAGGCCTCACCTGGAGTACTGTGTCCAGTTTTGGGCACCACATTTTAGGAAGGATTTTGACAAGCTTGAGCGTGTCCAGAAGAGGGCAACCAGGATGATGAGAGGGTTTGAATCCAAGTCTTATGAGGAAAGGCTGAAAGAGTTGGGTATGTTTAGCTTGGGAAAGAGAAGGCTTAGAGGGGACATGATTGCAGTCTTCAAGTATTTGAAGGGCTGCCATGTAGAAGATGGAGCAGATCTATTCTCTCTTGCTCCGGATTGCAAGACTAGATCTAATGGGTGAAAATTACAAGGGAGTCCTTACCGGCTAAATATCAGGAGAAACAGTGGAACAGTCTGCCTCGGGAGGTGGTGGATGCTCCTTCACTGGACATTTTCAAATGGAGGCTGGATGACCATCTTTTGGGTATGTTGTAGGGCTGTCTTTCGGCTATGCTCTGGCAGAGTGCAGGGGGTTGGACTAGATGACCTGCAAGGTCTGTTCCAACTCTAACATTCTATGATTCTATGGTGTTTAGTGCACCTTTTGAAAACTATGCTTCCGTACTTTTTTTTGTTTTTTTGTAGAGTGACTAGAACCGCAGTAATTCTCTACTCAGGGCTCCTTGCAGTGTGCCAACAGTCATTACCATGTTAGCAACATTTATGTAATTATTCTTCTGCAGTTATTTCATAGGCTGACTGGGAAGTACTGACTCCTACATTCCTTGTTCAAAATGAGAGTGATGGCTTTTTAAAAAAGCTTTGATGTGCCCTTGCGGAGACTACTTAATTGCTACTAAATTTCTGTCTTGCACACATGTGGATTTTCCTATTTTCCTTCAGTTTTCTGGCAGAAATGTTTAGAATATTTTTTTAAAGGGAGGCTTCTGACAAATGATAGGGCTATTTTATACTCAGCATTAAAACAAAGGAAATATGTGGAATGAACATTTTAATGTGTGTTTGAAATAGAAGAGAACAGCTATTTTGTAGGGGTTCTTTTTTAACTAAGAAGAATGTATGAGTAACTTCTTGGTAAGAAGAAGAAGAAGAAGAGATTGGATTTATACCCTGCCCTTCACTACCCAAAGGTGTCTCAAAGTGGCTTACAAACTCCTCACCCCTCTCCTCCCCACAACAGACACCCTGTGAGGTAGGTGGGGCTGAGGGAGCTCTGACATAAACTGCTTTTTTTCAAGAACAGCTGTGCCAGAACTATGGCTTGCCCAAGGTCATCCAGCAGGTGCAAGTGGAGGAGTGGGGATTCAAACCCGGTTCTCCCAGATTACAGTCAGTGCACTTAACCACTACACCAAACTGGCTCTCTGGTAACCTATATTGCCCTGCAAAATGGTGAGAAGAATATTCCTACCTGGCCTTCCTCTGTTTCCCCAGATTTCAGAATATGATGTAATTTTCCTCACTACTTAATAGGACAATGTACACCATAATCCTAAAAAATAGCAGAAGTAAGACATATTTATTTTGATTTCTTTTCTGCTCTCCCCCATGATTGTGGGGCTCAGAGTGGATTACAACATAAATAGGCACTTTAAAAAAATTAAAATTAATACATACAATCCAACAATTAACCAGATGGTGTATAACTGTCTCGCGGTGCTCGGGGAGAGAGAGGAGGGGAAGAAGCAGAGGGCAGAGTATATAACTGGAAGCTCCCTGATCTTACCCATTAGCCTGGTGGTACAGTTCCGGGATCTCATTCAGAAATGCATTCCACAGAGCTGGGGCTATACTAAATCTAGGAGAAGGCAGCCAGTATCTTCATGTTTTCTACCTTCTGGCTACTATCTAGTCCTTTCTGGAGAAATTTTTTTAAAAAATTGTAAGACATTTATACTGGAAGCAAATAAATAAATGAAATGAAACAACGTCTGAGTCCCAGTGAAACATTTAAGACCATCAAAGTTTAACTCTGGATATAAGCTTTCATATGCACAAAAGCTTATACTCAGAATTAAACTTTGTTGGTCTTAAAGGTGCCACTGGGACTCAAACTTTGTTCTGTTGCTTCAGACCAACACGGCTACCCCACCTGAATCTAAATTATTTGTATCGGCCTGTTGGCCATCTCGTGTAAGCCGCCCAGAGCCTGTTTACAGGGTGGGCGGGGTATAAATGTAAATATAAATAAATAAATAAAATAAATAAATGAACTACACAGTTGCAGGCTTGATTTGCAGGATTATGATTGCAGAGTTTGTTGCGGAATGTGCCCTTTTCTCATAGAGGAAAAATACTGTTGCATCCATTGCTGCGCTCTGCAGTGCCTGTTGTCCACTGTGAAGTCCCATTCTGCTTTTCATTGCTGTTTGCACCTCACTATAGATATATAGA
This sequence comes from Gekko japonicus, assembly GCF_001447785.1. Classification (NCBI taxonomy): domain Eukaryota; kingdom Metazoa; phylum Chordata; class Lepidosauria; order Squamata; family Gekkonidae; genus Gekko; species Gekko japonicus. The sequence continues at coordinate 86,623 of NW_015172008.1, forward strand.
TGAGTTACAGTTACTTTCATAACAGCTGCTATTCAAATCCTTGTTCCGTCTCACTGTGTTCTCTGGTTACGTTGGTGTATTTTACTACAGGACATCCAGCTTGTTTAACGTATGATAGAGTGGGGATGTAAACAGTGCCTTCAATTACTGTCATTAAATTAGAGGGAAAACTATTAAAGGGACGCACAACTGTTCTCAGGTTTTTCCAGTGTGAAAGTTTTTAATTCTGTTCATCTATTCTCTGTGTAGGAGCAGTGTGCTTTTGCTGACATGAAATGTTTTCTTTCAGAACTCGTCTTGAAGAGCTGCGAATGTTCTTAGAGAATGAGACGTGGGAGCTGTGTCCTGTTAAATCAAGCTTCAGCATACTGCAGCTGCATGTAAGTGCCAGTCATGTTAAAAGTCGGGCATAGGATGAATTGATGGCCTCGCAGCAGTAGGGCTTTTCCTGTTACACCATTTTTCTGCAGGAAATTTCTGGGTGGCTTTTCCCCCAGTAGCAGGGATAAAACCAGCTGAAGGGAAGGAGTAATTCCCTGCAGGAAATCAACAAGGTCCCCTTTTCCCTTTTGAGGATCTTCCTCATTAAATCTCAGCCCCAGTGGCTGCTTTTATAAAATAAAAAGTCTCTCAGAGGAAACGCACAAAAGTGTATTTCTGCCCTTGCGTTTCAGTTGAAGTCACTTGTGTACAGTCAAAGTTGGCTTGACAGCAGTGGCTTGAAATGACACTTAAGAATAAGGATGCAAAGAATAGCTTTGAGCTAATGTAACTCTAGCACTTGATAACTCAAGTGCACTCCTCTTTGGGTGTATAAAAATCGCAATGGAAAAGGCAAAAGCATATTCTTGCTAGTGAATGTGTTTTAGTAGAGAGAGGGGTTGGAATGAAGTTTCAGCAAGCGCCATAGAAATGTGACTTATCTATCTAGTTCCATTTTGTATTGCACACTTAAATCTCACTCAGTTGATTGATATGTTACTGGACTGATCTAGGAGCCATTTTGATAAATTCTAGATTACTTTGTTCACTTCTGTTACCAGCCAACAGGAAGGATGCCAGCCAGTTTCTATTTTACAGATATGACCAGAGCAGCAAGAAATTTAACTGCTCTGATAATGTAGGAATAGGACTCTGAATAAATGTGAGTAAATCTACAATTCAGTTCACCTGACCAAAATCAGCCTTGCTCCAACCCAAAAGTTTAGTATAGCCATCGCCTGCCATTTTGAGTGTTTATGGTCAGTACTTCAGCTGAGTATTGTACCTTTGTGGGTTGTGAAAGTATTCACAATGGAAACAACATGGCCGGAAGTTCAAAGTCTCTTCTCTTTATATTAATAGGAATTTAAATTCATGGCCCAGTCACGCTCTCCTTCCGTCTCACCGAGTAAGCAGCCTGCTTCAGAAATAGAAAGGACCATAACTCTGTTCGAGCAGTACTGTAATGGAGGAAACCCATTTGAAATCCCTGCCAACAACAAGGACGATGAAACTGAAGATGTACTGGCTTCTAATGGGGTACGAAAACACTCTTTGCAGTGTATTTGGGATACCATATTCTTGTTGTTTTTGGGATACCATAATCTTCGCTCAGAATTTTCAAACCCTGGCAGCTGCTCCCTCAATTCAATGCCATTTCTAAAATCAGTTAACCAAGGTGTGTTTTTATTTAAACTGCTAACACCAAGCTTCATGCACTAAGCACACTTCTTGTGAAATGGATCGATAGTGTTCATCCAAGCCTAGTCTTCCTGAATTCTTTGTAGACAGTGCTTTTCCTTAGGAAAAGAAGCAGGGAGATACAGACTTAACAGGGCAATTTAAAAATCCTAATTACTTTTTCTTCTGTGCTGGTAAAATAGGTCTTATTCTAATGTCAGTCCGTCTAGCTGCCTTTGGTTCATTAGGGAATTAGCATTATAACTTGACCAGGAATAAGGCCTGTTATGTTCATTAGGGAATTAGCATTATAACTTGATTGATCTGTGGCTTTTGCTTACGAACAAAGATTCCATTTGGGAACCTACAGTCATAGTTTTTCAGAGAAATTCTACTGGTAATTTTGGAAAAAGAAATGCACTTAAATAACTTTCAGTTTTAACAAATTTGTTTGTCAGTCCAGTTTTGGGATACTGGATTAGGGGGTGGGAAGAAGAGAATGAATATTTCTTCCAGGTTTAATGGCCATTCTTCTAATAGATCTTAGAAATAACTTTAAGAAGAACCTTTCTGGTAGTTTCAGAGTGTTGGGGGAAATAGGCCATGTTTTTCAAGGAGGATATATTGCAATCTTTAATCTAGTGGTACAACAGTAGCCTATTGGAATCTGGACAAATTGGACTATTCTCACCCAATTCCTTTTCTCTTGGCAGTAACAGAGAGTACTGTAATTGGATGAAGGGAAATGGTCCTGTTTCAGGTCACTGATGGATGGGATTCTCACACTCCAAGTCTAATGGGTGTTACACTTGAGTTCAAGGAGCAGTTCCCTCCAGATTGGATTGGGCATTAGCTATTTATTTGACACTGTTTAATAACAGTTTTTGTGAACAGAGCGCTTTACAACTTAATATATTTCTCTAGTTATCTTGTATGAGATGGGTTAGGCCTGGTCTGTGCAGATACCTTTAGGCCTTGAGCTTGTCACTTTTCCTCAGTCTAAGGTTGTTTGCAAAGTTGTTAGGAAAAAAATAGGGAGGAGGAGACTGTGCCAGTTTTAGTTAAGTAAATAGCAGAATCCTGAGGTAGGAGGATGGTTTGCCGCTGTTCTGACTGTACGTGCATGTGTGTTGGTGGTGGTGGGGGGGTCACATTGCAAAGAAGGTTCCCCTACATTAGAAACTTGCTGCAAATAGAAGACCTGCACTGCCGGCAAAGAAGCAGCCCCTAACCGTTTCCCCTCATGTTCTAGCTTCTATTTCCAGGGAGATCATTTTTGCCCCCACGAGGTAGTATTCAAAAGTAACCTTGAAGTACCATGGCCCACGCACCACAACGCCAGTTCATCCTTCTCTGTGTTTAGACCAAGCCTGAAACGGAAAAAAGTGAATTTTGTGGTGAATTTTCCAGCTGAGATTTAAACTCCCGTCACCCATTGCAGATCTAGCCATTTCCTTATGTCAGTGCCTTGGCTCCTGTGTAGCAGCGTTGTATCTTAATGACTAACAAACTTAGTGTCTCAGAAGCTGTCATGGGCCAGAGCACGCTTCATTCAGATGTGTGACAGGGTCACTAAGTGGAGGAGGAGGAGGAGGCGATTGGATTTATACCCCGCCCTTCACTCAAAGTCTCAGAGCAGCTTACAAACTCCTTTCCCTTCCCCTTCCCACGACAGACACCCTGTGTGGTAGGTGGGACTGAGAGAGCTCTTTCAAGAACTGTCCTTGAGAGAACAGCTCTGACAGCTCTCTGTGTGTGTTACGTGTCTTATGAGCTGGATCCTACTCCCCCATTCCGCTAAGTGGGGAGGCTTCAACTGTTGGGGGATGGATCCTTGAGCCCTAGGGTTCAAAGACACTGTTCATTCTGTTTTACAAAGTATGAGTCTAAGAGGTCAGGCAGTGCAAGAGAGTGCAACAGTATTCTGAAAGCAGATATTTGTTTATTTAATTCATTTGTACCCCGCCTTTCTCCCCAAAGTGGCTTACATCATTCTCCTCTCCTCCATTTTATCCTCACAACAACCCTGTGAGGTAGGTTAGGCTGAGAGAGTGTAACTGGCCCAAGGTGACCCAGCAAGCTTCCATGGCATGTGGGGATTTGAACCTGGGTCCTCCAGGTACTAGTCCAACACTCTTAACTGCTACACAACACTGGTTCTCAGTAGCAGCAGGGCTCTATTCTCTTCTGGCATCCTTATGAGAGAATAACACATTCTCAGCAACTGCCCCCTAGTCCTTCCCTTCTCTTCTGCTAAGACACATCACATCTTTATCCTCTGGACTCATAGGAAGGAGGCTTTTGAGACTTCCCCATTAAGCTAAACCTGGAGCACACTTCGGGCGCACCACAGGACACAGGGCAGCTGTGCAGGTGATACCTGAATGTCATCTTGTCCTGGAAATGCTCCAATGAAATAGTTTCAAGGCAGACTCCAGCTTGAAGCTGCTGAACTGAAATTCATTAGCAGTCTGACACATGGAATTGCGTCCGAGAGATCCTCGCAATGTTTAGTTCGCAGTGGAGAATGAGTCACTTTCTTCAGATGCTTCATTTATTTACACTATTGGTGCTGCTATGCCAGTTAATCACCAGTGGCTGCTAATCAGGAATGGTTCACAGTTGAGCTGATTGGAACCTAGGTTAATTTGATTCTGTATTGATTTGTGCTCTGTAGACAACTGCTATCTTTTGAATTGCTTGCCTTTTTTGAACTTGACGTAAGTATACTCCTCGTGCATCCAAAGGAGAAGTCACTGGTCCTGAAAGCTTAGGCCACAGCACGTTTGCTAATTTTTAAGATGCAACAGATCTCTTCAGCACTTTTGCTCCTTATTTTAGAACTTCATATCATTTGCATTATATATAGAATTCTGTTGCTCAGTTACATCATTGGTAGCCTATTATCATAATTTTTAATCATTGTTGGATTATAGTAATTATTTATCATTTTTGGGCTCCAGATGGTATTTACACACTGATATTTTGCACCCTTCTGTACCTTGTACTTTGCCTTTTCAGTGTAAAGGGTTCCCTTTCATGGTGGAGGGGGATTCTTTGGAATTCTGTATGATACATATAAAGCTGCTTGTAGTTGATGGACAAAACTGCTACGGTACTGTGAAAATGCCTCAAGTGTTTTCTCTTGCCTTTACAATTTCTGGTCAGTGTTCCAACTCATGGTTGTCCCCATGATAAAGGATTGCCTTTCCCTTGCTAGAGTGTGAGCGAGTACATCATGTCTGCATTTTCATACAAATCAAAAGATTGCGTCAGTCTTACAATCATAGCAGGACTGTTATTGGGACCAGCCACTAGAAGGAGCAGTGATGACATCAGCTAGCAATAGGTTGTGGTTTTCTGAAGGGGGTAATACTGTTATTTCTGTAACCTTGTTGTGGATTGTCCATGACAGTGCTATATTGCATTCTCTTCATTATGAAGACTGACAGATGTGGCCTTGTGCTGTGGTTGCTTCATTTTTTGTTGCTCTTTGCAGGGCTGCATGCCAATCTAGAGCATTTTGCATTAGTTAATCCTCACTGTGACATGAAAATGAATTTGTGCTGGGTGATTGGCTTCTCTGTAGTACTTGCGATACAGAACATTCTGTGAGGAGGAAATTAGAATGCTGAAAAAAATGAGTTACGTACATGTTTTCCTTAAACTTGATTGAAAAAAGTTAGATTTACAGACATTATAAATGGATTCATTAATCTTACATGTGGCATCTTTTTTTAAAGCACCGGGCTAGCTTTTTAAAAAAACAAAAACAAAACTCAGATGGTTTTGTAATTTATTATCATTCAACAGCATCTTATATTTAGATCAGGGTTTCAATGACAACATTTCTCTTGCTTAATGAAAGCTGCTGATGGAATATTTTTAAGAATGATGTTGATTATAATGTGCTTATTTGTATTTCCATTTCTAGTTCAGCACATTCTGGTGGCTCAGGTTGGGTAGCAGAGGTATAAAACATATGTTACATACATCAGCTTATAAATCTGAGTGTTAGGGCCAGATCACAGGGTTCTTCTTATAACGATGTACCTTTGGCTCACACTCAGAATCCTTCTTCCGTGATGAGAAAGGCGCTTCTACTCATACAAAGGAAGACATTTTCTTCAGTTCTCCATTCCTACAGCAGACTCCTGTGCTGTTCCTGAAAGCCCCCCAACCCCCACAAGTTACTGTTTGGGGGACCATAGAGGGCTATAGGAGGAAGGAAAAATGTTCCACTCTTGGTCCTTTGGCTCCATCACTATATCTATATAATATATATTTTGTATTGTTCACAAAGTAGAGAGGGATTTTTTGCAGTTAGGAAACCTGTAATACTGCAGTCGTGCTTTTTTCTGAAGCTCTTGTCTTGTCCGGTAGCTTATCTGTCATTCACCAGAAGGGCAATATGGGAAGCATGACCTTACTTGAAATTGTGTTACTCAGAGCAGAGAATTAAAGTTTAAGGACTACTGAAGGATCTTGCATGTGCTCCGAGTTACTGTGGAGAAACTGTATGCTCTTCCAATTTATCTTGATATAGTATGAGTCAGACGAGCAGGAAAAGAGTGCCTATCAAGAGTATGACAGTGACAGTGATGTTCCTGAAGAGCTGAAAAGAGACTATGTCGATGAGCAGACTGGAGATGCCCCAGTGAAAAGGTATCTTGAACCACATGTTTTGTGTTTTATAGTGATCTGTTTTCATACCCTGCTTTGAACTCAATGCCTTCTGTCAACTCACTTGGTGTGGTGTGGACTATGCTCCCTTAAAGGAGCTCATTCTACATTGATTTGTTTGCTGTGTATCACACATGTTCATCTGCCATGGAAGACCTGCACATTGGAGAGGGATCTTGGGCATTCTAGGACTGTTTAAAAAGATGGCTGACAGATCCTGTTGGGCGTCCATGACGGATGTAATCAACTGTATTTCTCTTTGGTGTGTGTGCAGAACAGTGAACAGCTGATCAGGACCCTTGAAAGGCTGAAGGAGCCAGAAAGGAGTGGGAATGAAAAATACGTTAAACTGTCAGTTTAGTCAGATAGGATTTGTGTCTCCAGAGGGTTAGATTGGAGAGACTGTGTCTCAGGAGACTTTATAGGTGTCAGAGCCTATCTGAGACCTATAAATACTTTAGAGTGGAGGCTGTGTTTCAGCCTCGTTTTCAGGGAAAGCAAGCTAATTTTAGTGAGTACTAATTTTAGTGAGGACGGCGGAAGACAGGAGGGCCTGGCGGGAGATGATCCATGGGGTCGCGAAGAGTCGGACTCGACTGTGCGACTGAACAACAATTTAAAGTACTCACTGTAAGGTTAGTATTAGAGGTTAGTTTTTTGTTGTGATGACAGTTGTGGCTACCTATATATGGTTTTGTGGTACCGACCATTAGCAAAATATGGTCAATAAACAGGAACCTAGGGCCAGATCTCTTCCCAGGTTATTGAGGCCCCAGTACTGCTGGGTACAGTGGTACAGGTGAAGGCAACTGGCATGTCTGATGCCTGTCATTGCTTATCATATCCACTGGCGGAATCCAAGGTGAATCCCTGAGAAGCTGGCATTTGTCGCTGGCATACCAACATCTTTGCAGGTGCTTGAGTAATATAAACTTAAGAGTTCAGTTGTTCTTTCTGCCAGTCCTTGGGACCCAGAAATAGGACTGGATATGTCACCTTTTATTAACTGGTTTATGCTAATTTATTTGTATACTGGCATAAACAAAAAATGAGTGATATTGTTTACCCTCCATCATTTGTTTATGCATTTATAATTTATGTGTTTTCACCCAGTGTTTCTCGAGAAACCCTGAGGAGCAAGAAGCGATCAGATTACTGCCTCAACAAGGTGAATGCGCCCATTTTAACCAACACTACACTTAATGTTATACGACTTGTTGGTAAGTGGACTTGTTCCTTGGCTTAATTTTTGGTGCATATTCCATATTGTATATGTTTATGTGAGTTTGAAAGATTGTAAAGATACTTATAGTAAGAACCTCATATTCATTTGCTTTCTCTCTGTGTCTCTGTCTCTCTGTATGTATGTATGTACGTGACAATAATATTTGTTTTGATGGAATGTTATGTCCAAGTCGTAGTGAGTTCTGTTGCTTCACTGGAAATCTGTCTAGGCAGATCCCATGATCCCCAGCATAGCCTTTTGTGGTGGTCACAGGGAACCATTCCAGAAAAGCTGTTTGGATCCAACCCTATTTGTCAAATTTCTATGAACTACCAAACCTGAGTCATAAAGACTAGTGACTGAAAACATTAAAATGAAAGGGAAACCATGTGCACTTCCTGTGCATCTTGTTCATATCACTGTTCTAATAATCACTCTGGATCCTTCTGTCAATTTTCTAGTGGTAGGATTGCCTTGATGTAACCCATTTAACTATATGCAGACTGTTGATCAGGGATGGGCATGAACTAGCTCATGAGCCAAAATTCGGCAAGAACCTGGCCCGGCTCAGAGCTTGGGAACCCATGTTTGGGGAAGGCGCCTTCCCTGAACATTTATCATTCGACTTCTATACTGCTCTGACCCCCCTGGGGGGTCTCTGAGCGGTATAGTTGCCTAACTTGGGCCACAGAGTTTGAGGGGGGGTGACATCCCTATCGACACCCAGGCAGCAAGGCTCCAATGTTTTTTGCGGCATCTCTTTGGTTCCCGGCGTTCTCCTGGCCTCTGGAGCGGATCTTCCTCTGATGATGTTCCTCTGGTGGGCCCGCCTTTCCGGTCCGCAGCCCCGCGGCAGTCACGGGTTTGGTTCGGCTTTTTGAGGCCAGCCATTTAAACCTAACAACAGAGTGTCGTAGGGTCTGCTGCTCTGCTATTAGGTTTAAGTTCTGGCTCACACCCATTTAACCCTTCAGTTTTGTTCTCCCCAGCTCAGCAGTTTGCGTGTGTAACTGAGCATCCTTCAGTGGAGGGGGGGGGGGTTGGTTGGTTGGTTACTTTTTTGCAATGGTTTATTTTTTGTTTTAAAAGTTACCACTTGAAGTCATTAACTTAATCTATAACATGGGAAAATTGTTTTTCATCAATTTCACAGGGAACATAATTGAATTGTTTTATGTGGAGGCTCATTTTCATGCATCTTTGGTTACCTTGTTCTCCCCAAGCTCTTACTGAAACTTCATTACACTTGGGGAAAAAATTGTCTTTGTTAGCTTGACCTAATGGGCAGAGTTGCTGCACTTTGAGTCTTCTGGGATACTGCTGTAGTAAGTTATTAAATATCACCCAATAGTTGTTGGCCCCAGTGCATGCTGTCGTTTGCTGAACTAATAGCCTGTTGATGCATCTGTTTGCTTGAATGTTCAGAATTCTCATCTACAAATCTGAACAAGAGCTTTGGTTTTTATTGTACTTCACAATGTTTGGGTGGACTTGGCTGAATTTATGTTGTTCGGCAGTTACAAGCCAAAAAATTTAAGCAAAGTCCCTGGTGCCCAAAGCTCCATTTTTTAAAACTTACAGTTTTGCTCAACAGTTTCTGTAACAGATAATACCAGATTGGCTGTGGTTACATGGCAAAGTATTGTTCCAAAGATTCTGTATATGCTGGTCTGTGTTTATGAAATCTGAAAGGAATCCATCTCCTTAGTCAGAGATGACTGACTGGTGGTCCTCAGCTTGGATTTAATCCCTGAGGGCTCCTAGCTTTTTAATCAAGTTCAGCTCTTCAGGAAAAAGGGGGGAAATCAAGTTGTAAGAAATAGAAATATTCCACATTTAAATTTTACATTTCTTTTTCTTTTAGTATGTAACATCACACCTTCTAATAGAAAAACGGCCACCCTCTGTAATAATCATGTAAGCAGCAAAAATTAGGCAACCCACAGTCCAAGGCAGGGAGAGTTTTGTGTTCTTGGAAAAAAATGCCTGTGTAAGTTAACCAAGAGTCATGGAATACCGAGGGCTATGGAGAGTCAACATCTCCTGGAGATTCCAGGCCCGAGAGAAGCTAAACTTGCTGTGACTAGGGCTGGGGCGTTTTCGGTGGCGGCTCCTACCTGGTGGAAGGAGCTCCCGGAAGAGATCCGGGCCCTGCGGGACCTCTCTCAGTTCCGCAGGGCCTGCAAGACGGAGCTCTTCCGCCAGGCCTTTGGATAGGAGCCGCCGCCACTACTCAGCCCTAGCGAATTAACATCGAACTAACATTGGATTGCCTGGCCCCTGAGGGTGGAACGTAGTACCAAACATGGCTCTAGGATAACATCAAGGGTAGCTATGTTGAGACAAGATCTTTCTTCTCTTGCTTGAAACTTGCTTCTAATGTATTGTAAATTGTTTATTTTATTGTAATTTATTGTTTTAAATCATATTGTATTGTTTTAACCTGGCACTTAGTGCCCTGTAAGCCGCCCTGAGCCTTCGAGGTAGGGCGGGGTATAAATTCAAATATAAATAAATAAATAAATAAATAAAGGGAGGTAGAAAATTAGCCTGCAAACCCAGACAGCCTTTACACTCCTGGAAGGGGAGATTGCAGGAGGATTTCCAATCTGGTTTCGCCTTTTACTATTCCATGTGGGCCCCAATTTGTGTATGCAGTCTAGAAACTTAGATGCAGTAAATGCTTTGTTACCTGGCACTTGAATATCCGGAAGGCTTATTTAACTGGCATCGCCCAGATGGCAAGCTCTCCCCCTCCCAACCACCATACTCCCATGTCTTTGGGTGTGTGCATGACTCATTCCAACATTGCCAGCCAGCTTGATATTAATGGCCTTCTAGCTACTGCTAGCTACTGACATCATGCTTGGGTGTCTCCTTTCACCTCAGCCTGCCTTGAGAGTCAGCTGTCCTGGAGGGTTCCTGCTGTGCAGGATTGCTTTGTGTTTCAAGGGGGAAGAAGGGTCCCACCAGTCTTGGGGTCTGTCACCAAGCCATTCCCAACAGGATGGGGTTGGGGTGCTGTAGATTCCTCTAGGTAGGGGGTAGGACAGTGCTGTAAAAGTATTTGTGGCACATTTGATTAACTGGCAACACTCATTCCCCATGAAGGCAGGATAGCAGAGCTTTTTCTGTATATTTGTATAGTTTTCCACCTGAGTACTTATGCTGTGACCCAGTTTGGTGTAGTGGTTAAGTGTGCGGACTCTAATCTGGGAGAACTGGGTTTGATTCCCCACTCCTCCACTTGCACCTGCTGGATGACCTTGGGCAAGCCATAGTTCCGTCAGAGCTGTTCTCTCAAGGACAGTTCTGGAAAGAGCTCTCTCAACCCCACCTACCTCACAGGGTGTCTGCTGTGGGGAGGGGAAGGGAAAGGAGTTTGTAAGCCACTCTGAGTGAAGGGCGGGGTATAAATCCAATCTCCTCCTCCTCCTCCTCCTCCTCCTTCTCCTTCATAACCAGGAAGCTGATATTTGCAAGGTCATGCTTACTTTTATTATGGATGTTAGGAAGGGGTCAGATTGTATATCAACTAGACTTCTGTCAGTTTAATAGAATTGGCTTGCGAGTTGACCACCCCTGACCTAAGATCAAGGCAAGTTAATAGGTCTGCCTTTGACTTCCAAAGTAGCTTCTGATATACATTCTGTAGAAAGAATAGCAGACAACAAAGGAAACTTGTGGTGACTGTTCTGAGCAAATGTGCCACCGAACTCAATTGCATAGGATTAACTGGGGTGTAAAAAACCCCAAACAGATTGTGGAAAGTTATATTAGGGATATAAAACGCCAGTGTTGTGGCTTCAGTGTCATGTTCTTCCAACAGCATTGCCTGTGAAAAGCGTGCTTCTCGGACATTCTCCGACACAATATAGTGAGGTGCTATTAGGGGAAGGGTGAAAATACAGAAGTGCAAGTACACAAAGCCAATTATCTGCCTAAAAGAGTCTCTTTGAACTGCAGCTAAAACTTTAATTGGTGACTTTATTAAATTAGGTACTTTAAATGAGTTACGCTGAATAACCTCATTGAAATTCCAGAGGAGAGAACCAGGCTAGCCTGTTGCATCAAATGCAGCAAAGGGACTTGTGGCTCCTTCAAAAAGCATAAACTTTTTTGGGCCTGAGTCTATGTGCATCATCCAAGTATGCTCTGGTTCATAAACACTTATACTGTAGTGCATATGATAGTCTGAGCCATGCCGATGGATTTCTGATGTTTCTGATAGCAAAATTCTTCACAACATCGGTAATTACAATGTTGGCTTTCTAAAGCAAGGGCCTCTGGCAGGGATTTTGCCATTCCACACTTCATCATTGTGAATTGCTTTTCGATAGCAGTCTCCCCCCCCCATGGAATAGTTCATAGTTCTTGTATGTTTACCTTTACAATAACCCTGTGAAGATGATTAGATTGAGATTGCAAAATTTGGCTTTACATGATCATTACAGCTTATTTGCTCTAGAAAGAATGAGAAGCATGTGTAGCATGGAAACATTTTTAAAAAGCAGTGAATGTTGTCCTGATTTGGGGATGCTATGTAGACTTTTGACATTGTATATAGGTTTATGTAATCTTTTCTTCAGATAGAATATAAAAGTACATATATCTAGAATGATATTTGTATGGCACTGTATGGTTTATTACATAGACATTATGGTGCTCTTTAATTTCTTTCAACCTAGAGCAAAAAAAATCCTCCTATTCTTTTCTATTGTCTTCTTGTTCAGATACAAGGGCAGGTTTATTTACATTATTTCCCCCCTGTTTTTCTCCCCAAGAAGGACCCAAAGCAGCTTACATTGCCTTCCTCTTGTCTGTCTTATCCTCACAGCAGTCCTGTGAGGTAGGTTAGGCTGAGAGTGTATGATTGGCACAAGGTCACCCAGCAAGCTTCCATGATAGAGTGGGGATTCGAACCTGGGCTTCCCAGATTCTGTTCCAAACTTTGACCACTACCCCACTTAAGGTCAACTTATGCTTGAGAAAAGCTATTGTGTAGTAAACCCAATACATCATGAAAAACGTCAGTTGTTACATATGAACAAAGTTTGAGTCCAGTGGCACCTTTAAGACCAACAAAGTTTTATTCAAGGTATAAGCTGTCATGTGCAAAGCACAGTTCTTCACATACGATGAAATGGAAATTACCAGTCCATACATGTAGGTATGTAGGTAGGTCGTGCTCCGGAGTGCGCTTAATGTCATGTTCGTTGCATCTATGACACTGTCTAACCATCTCATCCTTTGCCGTCCCCTTCTTCTTTGACCTTCAGTCTTTACCAGCATCAGGGTCTTCTCCAGTGAGCGCTCCCTTCTCATTTGGTGGCCACTGTGGGGTTGCCATAAGTCACCTGCGACTTGATGGCAAAAACCCAAACCACCAGTTCCTCTACTTTATGGATACCTTAACATGGGTTTGACTTTAACACCTGTGCTCTGAGGTTTTTCCTACATTCAGTGGGGTATGGTTCCAATCCTGTGTAAACTCTTAAATGTCAATTAAAGCTCAATTTCGAGGGAATTGTCTGGTACATCCCCTATGCAGATGTTTGATGTCTGATAAGGCTTCCTGAAGTTCTTTACACATTCTGATCAGTTCTGTGTTTTCGCTCCGGTATGTACTATGAATAAGGCTTGGGTGAAAGTGACAGTCTGCCCTTCACAGAATAGCAAGAGAAAATTCAGAGAACATATGGGAGAAACAGGAGAGCTAACTAAATTAACTATGTCACAGAGCAAAAAGTCTAGAAAGGAGCTTACAGTAAGAAGACAAAGCACTCGTTCTAAAATCAAACACCAAACCAACACAGGAGGAAATGGCTGTAATTTAATTCTACTTTAAAGCAGAGATGTACAGTTGTTTAAATTTTATTTATTAAAAAACATAATTTGTTCTTGTTATGTTGTTGTTAGACAATCATTTTCATTATTGAATTTGTTTTAGTACCACTGGTTTCAGTAGAAAAGCCATTCTCCACTACATATACTGTATTGGGGGTAGCAGTTACTGCTAGTGCTGCTATGCAGCCAGCTTTGACCAATAGGTACATCTGCAAAGAATCTTCCCCCAGCTCCCTGGTGCCTCAGGTGCTCTTCCATCAGAGATCCTGGGAAATGTAGCCCTCAGGGTGCTTGACACTTTAAGATCGGGCATCCTAGTGACTACGTTTCCTCATGCACCAAGGCACCTGGGGAAGTGGATGGGGGAGAAGCTGACTCATAGGCCACATGCCTGGCCAGTTACCACAAGCACAGGAAGTTAAGAAGGAGGAAAGAAAGAAAAGGGAGCGGTTCTCACCATTTCCCTCTGACTTTCTTGAACTCATTGTCAGGCTCCAGGGAAATAAATTACAATTTATACAGTTCGAGACCCTAGTGCCGCATGACAGAGTGAGCTCCCGTCTCTAGTTCCAGCTCCTGCCAACCTAGCAGTTCGAAAGCAAGAAATTGCAAGTAGATAAATAGGTACCACTTCAGTGGGAAGGTAACAGCAGTCCGTGCACCTTGGTGTTTAGTCATGACGGCCACATGACCATGGAAATGTCTTCGGACAGCGCTGGCTCTTCGGCTTGGAAACGGAGATGAGCACCGCAACTCTAGAGTCGGATTCGACTGGCTTTCGAGCTGGCTTTTGCTTGCAAAAAGCCTGTTATACCTCCAGAAATGATTTGGGAGAATCCAACCATTACATCCCTGATGGCTCATTATAGGGAAGTGCTGAAACAGGACACGTGCGCTATGCATCCTTGCTTCTGTATTTGCAGGGGGGATTTGTTTATCTCTCTAGCAATCGCCTTTCTGGGGATGTGAGACTTCCCCAATGTGCTTTACCTTGGAAGTGAGGAAAAAAGCAGTACAAAATCTCTCACAATTCCACATACCACATGAAAGTTATCCTGAAATATTTATGACCACAGACATTTGAAAGATTGTGTTTGCTCTTCACAGACTTTGGCCACCACACCCCATTAAGAAGCATGTTTATTGCGTTTTAGAAACATTTGCCTTTCTAGCTGACACATATGTAAACTGGGACATACGATGTAGTTTACCTGGTTTTTAGAAAACACAGAAGGATTTCTTAATTTATCTCTAAGGTGTACATGTCTGCCTGTTAAAGGGATGTTAAAACCTTTCAAAAAGGATTAAAGAAACTGAAGAGTCTCATGTGTATTACCTGAAATTAGATTTTAGTAACATATTCTGTACCACCAAATGCTTTGCATTGTTCCTCTGCATCAAAACAAATCCTTAATTTACATGGGGTATAGAAAATATGGTGCTGGAGAAGACTCTGGCTGGAGAAGGCCAGATAATGAAACTGAAGCTCAAATACTTTGGCCACCAAATGAGAAGGGAGCACTCACTGGAGAAGACCCTGATGCTGGGAAAGATTGAAGGTCAAAGAAGACGGGGACGGCAAAGGATGAGATGGTTAGACAGTGTCATTGATGCAACGAACATGAAATTGAGCAAACTTCAGAGGACGGCGGAAGACAGGAGGGCCTGGCGGGATCTGGTCCATGGGGTCGCGAAGAGTCGGACTCGACTGTGCGACTAAACAACAGCAAGAGACTATGGGCAACGCAAGACACTCTTCCCCTTAAATCTTGTCCCTGTAAAATCTTGTCTCTGTAGAGGCCAAGAACATTTCTTTATCACTACATCATTCTGCATCTTGACACCATTCACGTTCCAAGAACATTTCTTCTTCATTCCTTCCACAAATAATGCCAATTTTTTTCCAACTGTCCTCTGTAAAACTATTAAGCAACTAGTTTGCACTAAACAGGTATCTAAAAAGAAATCAAACAGTTCACCAAAAACATAAGCAGTGTTTCTTTAAAAAAAAAAAAAAAAGACGAGAACCCAAAGTGAAGCAAAGAACACTCTTAATAACGTTCTTCAGTAAAAAGATAGTAAATCCATCACATCGTTTCTTAACGCTTCCAACATAGAACAGGATTTTAGAAATGAGATTCCATTGCACATCGACTGCCTGAAGAAGGAAACTTCTTTTCAGAACCCTTAGGACGGTTACCTTATGAATCTTACTTAGTCTTAGCCATACAATGGAACAAGCCATTGAAAACAGAAATGAGAACTGTGGGGTAGCATTAGCATTAAAAACACACACACCTTCAAAGGGGTTTGGGAGCAACTGATCTATTTGCATAAGACCTGGGATGATCATCCTTTTCTCCCTTTACAGGTACTTTAAGTCCTGGGTGCGGCAAGAGGCATGAGCCTTTGAGATGAGCAAGAGCGGAAAGGCTCTTAGCTCATGACATGTAGCCTGTGGTTCCTGTGTGAGCCAGGCTAGTAAAACCAGTGCCAGACTGGGATGTCGAATTGTATTGCTTTGTGTGTGTATTGTTAAAATTGTATTTTTGTATTTGGTAAGCCATTTTGAGGCGGGGCCATGGCTCAGTTGGTAGAGCATCACCTTGGCTTGCAGAAGATCCCAATTTCAACCTCTGGCATCTCCAGTTAAAAGGATCAGGTAGCAGGTGATGTGAAAGATATCTGTTCAAAACCCTGGAGAGCTGCTGTCCATCTGAATAGACAGTACTGAACTTGATGGACTAGTCTGATTCAGGTGTCAGTTTGAATCTCCATTATGGGAGCAAAGCAGGGTAAAATAGTTAAATAAAATATTTTGTAGTAATCTGAAGAGGTCCTGGCCATGCATAGGCCTCTAACATATGACCACAGTGTGGTTCATGATTGCAGCAGCAATCCCTTTTCCCATAACCACTTGCTTTGCTGGTACATATGTCCATGATCTCTTGGGTCGCATGGTATTTGTTCAAGTGCATGTGTGCCCAGGGATTGTTGGGACTACTCAGATTTTCAGAGATGTATTGTGTAAGCTGACCCAGAGACAGCAGAAAAGAAGAAACCCTTAGACATGCACAGAAAGAAACTTGCAATGTGATGACCTTGGTGAGCCCACTGGGGAAAGCGATTAATAAATGGAAATTATTATTATTATTATTATTATTATTAAAGTAGCAGGACTAGTAGGGTACTTAATGGCCTTTGTCTTGCCCTTGCTCTCCATACGTGTCTTCCTTACCTGTCTGTGTTTCAGTGACTTGGAACCATGGAAACAATTATTTTACAGATTGGTCCCATACATTTCATTCCAATGTAGTTATTTGTATATTCAAAGTCTTCCAAGAGTGGTTTTATTTCACTTTAATGTGCTGGTGCATACAATATGGTACTATGACCAGAGGCACAGCTACACCTCACCATTGTTGTACTTGGGGAAGAGCTTTTGTCACTTCATTATTCTCTGATGTATTTCGAGGAGGAGATCCACTTGACCCATAAATCTCTTTTATTCAGCTGCTGTGTTTGGGCTGGAGGTTACGCCCCCTCCCACCTCCTCCTCTTCTTTAGAAGCAGGAATTAGCCGTGGATGAGCTAGCTGGCATGGAGGTGGAAGCAGTAGATGAAAAAGCCAGCAAGGAGAAGAGGGAAGAGTCTCCTTGCTGCCCTCTGCCCTGTTGCGTCCTGAAAATATAGTTCCCAGGATGCATGACATCCTTACTTCATGTCCTCTGGGAACTAGCAATGCCATCCTAAGCAGAGTTTCACCCTTCCTAAGTCTGCTGAAGTCTAAATAGACTGAGCAGGGTGTAACTCAGATAGCACTGTATGTTCCCTTGAATATACTGAGGGGAAGAAGACACAGGAGAGGAGGGAGAGGAGGAGTATACTCACAAGCTGTATGAGCAACTAGAATAGAGCTTGGGACATTCTAAGCTATTGACTGTTTTATCAGTCAATAGCTCAGTTTTTCACAGTGCAATTCAGAGGTGAGCTGGGAGAAGGGTTGCCTATCTTTAATAAGAACTAGGATAGAGCATGAGACTAAAGAGATTAGTGTGATATTTTTGGAAATGTTGCTATATGTTCAGTATGCTTAAGCCATAATTTTCAGGCTCTTGATTTCAAGAAGGTTATCTGTCAGTCCACCTATAGTCTGACAAAGAAATAGAATCCAGAATGGAGCTATGCAGTTAGCAACAGGCTTACATCCTAATCACTGTGGTCATCAGCGCAGGTCCTTTAATCTCCCCCCTTCATTTGCTCCTGTAATTTGCATGTTCCTTTAGAAAGAAAAAATATGTTGTTCAGGACAATGTTACAGTGAGATCAAAACCTGACTTGTACCCCAAGAATGGGTGGCCAGTCATGTTGACAAGGATGATTTCTGTGAATGTTGTGCGCACATTGATGTTCAACCTATTGCTGGTTTTCCTTCAATGCATATTTGCTTATCCAGATTCCTGTGGAGGTTGTAATCTTCAAGGGTGAAACAATGAGTAGCTACGGAAGTCAGCATTTAAACTTACCAAGGACACTAATGTTTATGGGAAGATCTGGGTTGGGAATCTGGTTACTGGGGGAGTGGGGAGTCGTAGCAGTGAATTTTCTGCATTGTGCCAGGGCATTGGACTAGATGACCCTTGAGGTCCCTTCCTGCTCTATGTTTCTAATCTTAACTTTTGTGGGTTGTCTTTTGTCTTCAAGGCAAATACATGCAGATGATGAACATCTTAAAGCCAATTGCCTTTGACGTGATCCACTTTATGTCCCAGCTTTTTGACTACTACTTGTATGCAATATATACATTTTTTGGCCGAAATGACACAGTAAGTAAATTTTATTACCCTTTAATTAGTGTGTGGTGTGCACGGGTGCAAGCAAGTCGTGGCTATTCTTTTTCTGGAAGGGCCAAAACAATGCCTGATGGAATAGAGAAGCAGTAACAGCTGGAACAGTGAATTGCTGTTGAAGTCCAGTGGTTACAAGGTCAGCAGGTTTTCAATGTGGGATACAAAGTGAAATGTTGTAAGGCAGCAGATATGAGGACTAAGGAAGAACCAGTTTCCGGTTTATGAAAAATAGGCACAGAAGAAGGGGAAGTCATGCTTAGAAGAATTAATTTTATTTCATTCAGTTTTTCAAACATGATATTACTTTAATTCAGGAGCTCCAGCAGGGTGTCATAGTGAGACTTCATAGACCAGGAGAGCTACTTAAATTTCTTTTCCTTGGACAGCTGTGTTGAAGCACAGACAAAAAAGGAACAGTTTTGACCATAGAGGCCTGTGGGTTTGCCTTATAGTCTGACAGAAACTCCGATTGAGAAGTTTCAGGTAATTTAGAAGTAAGCCTATTTTGACATTGGTTCTAGAATTGTGGCACAAGTTGCAGAGGGATTGGCATTGTTTTGGTTAACCCACTTTTAAGAGTGCAAATGAGATGGGTCATCAGCAGGCCTCTTGGCTATTTTAAGATGCACAGACTGAGATGATAGAAAGTGCTTGTGTCTCTCTTAGCACCTCTCAGTGAACCTTTGAGTAGGCTACCTTCACATACCAAAAAGTGTGGTTTCAGATGGCTTTAATGTATTTCACACTTGGCAAAAATAATTTTAAATCTTCTAAAGATGTCTTGAGGACATCAGTATAAACAAGTGAAGGATATTTCCCATGAGATAGCAATTGCAAAACAATGCAGTACAAATCAACTGCCTGATGAACCTTAAAATAATAATATTTGAAATGAGTACTTTATCTGCTTGACAGATGCAAACATGCACAGCATGTTCTTTTTAGAGGGAGTGATATATTGAGATTTGGCTGTTTATAGCGGTGGACAAGGAAATGCTTCTATTAGATTAGATTTGATTTTCACTGGCTATTTGGCTAGTCTTTATTTCACTTTTTTTGCACTTCCTGTTTATATGTTAAAACTCATACCCAGTTCTGCATTTTCCACATCTAGCAAAAGAACAGAATGCTAAGCAGATAAAGGCATAGTGGTTGAATAATGCAAATACTTATTGTGCCTTATTGTTGACTCTGTATTCATAGGAAACAATCAAATTACAAGAAGCCTGGGAATTTAGTTCAGATTTCTTATAAAGATGATGTCATATCCTAGCAGCTCTGAAATTTTAAAACAACTTTGTGTAATGCCTGATATACTTCTTTGGTATGTGCTTTAGACCAGAGACCTTCATCAGAATGCACCCCACTAGCCGTATACAGTGGCCCAAGAGGGTCTCGTTGAGTTTCCTGTTTTTGCCTTGGTTCACACTTGGGTCACAGAAACTCTGGGTGCAGTTATGGTACACTTCCTGCACTGCGTTAGGCTTGGTGGGTCAAAACCTGAATTTATGTAGACCCCTATGAAACTGAACAGCACTACTGCCCTTATGTGGGATTTTGGACCATGAGGTTTCTTCTGATTGCTCCAAATTTGCTACTGTTTTTGCACCACTTACATCCATAGGCAGTGAACTAAGTGTCTTCACTTCCAGGAAATATCTGGATAAATATTTATCAGTTTTATCTCTGTTGATACTTGTGGTAGTCTGTTGAGGAGTAGTGTTCTCTCAGTGTCATGTACTGGTACATGTGAAGGAGAGATCCTCTGGCATATTTTAAAATGCCATTAATGTCTTTTAATCAAGAAGTCCAAATTTAAGCCTGATTTAGATGAGAGAGTGGAAGATCCAGGGTTAAATCCACACATTATAAAACGCCAGGGGTGGGTGGGGTTGAACTGAATTGGAGATGCAGAGCCTGGGTGGGATGAGGAGATTGAGGGATTAACCCTTTGCCATCCTGCTAACTGCAACAAGGGAAAATGTACAGGTACTCTATAATCTCTCCTTCCCTACTTGTAATCTGGTTTGGGCCTGCCCCCAGTTGCTTTTAACTAAAAATACCTACTAGGTTTTCACTGTTAGAGGCTGATTTTGTGCAAGAAGTTACTGTTGTCTTTTTCTTGCATTTCTGTTTGTGCAAGATCTCTAGTGCAAGCAGAAATTTTGTGCTGGATCCCGCTGTCTTTAAACATGAATAGGGACACAAACAATGCTGTATTACAGTTTAATTGAGCCATCCCTCAACATCTAAGCCAGTCTTTGATGGAAGAATGCAAAGCAAAAGCAAGATTCAGTGTCACATTTAAAAAAAAAATCTTTCTGCGTTCTTACTAGAGAAATGCCACTTTGACTATGATTTATGAGAGGGGGGAGGGGATGGAACAATTTCTACCAATTTTTCTTTTTGATTAAAATTCTGCACTGCATCCCATACTGTTCCTGAAGGAACCCTGATTCTCAGGAGCAGCTTTGGGTGGGTGGTGGAGAGGGTGCAGTGGAAAGGGGAGATCTCAATTAATTTGCTCAGTTTGCTATTTTATAGGATCAAACCCATATGTTAGATCAATTCAGCTCAGATATTTGAGGCAATCCTGGTTCGGACACACTTCAAGTGCTGGGTTGCTTATGTTTGTTCATTTGCCAGTTAAAATGCTGGGTGCTCAAAAATGAGGAAGGAATGCAAAAAATAAAAAATAAAAATCCTCTTCGGGGGGCCAAAAAAAGAAATGAGGAAAGAATCTTTGGGAATGTTAAGGATAAAAGTAAACCGGAAGAAATTAGTGGGTGTTGTGCAGGCACTTCTCTCACTGAAAGCAACTGTGTTTACACTGCCAAGAAACCATGATCGTGTAAGTGGTCTTCAGTATTAATTTCTCTAAATCATAGTGGGTGTTGTGCTTAACAGTTATATTCTGTTTAAAATGATAAAAAAAACTTTAAAGTAACCAAGTCTGTTTCTTTACTTTAGCCGTCATGTGGAGGTGGGACACAAGGACATTGGGTTTTTTTAATGCCATTTTTAAAAAATAGGAAAGGTTGTTATATTGAGTCTGAATCAAAGCAACACCTGTGTTTAAACTGAAAAAAAATATGTTCCTGATGTGAACCATATGCTGCCATTTCAGTAATATAAGCTAAGTAGGGCCTGGTAATACAGGTATGCTTCAGTACTCCTATCATGATGTAGTATTATTAACCAAGCAGTTCTATTTAAGCCTTTATAGTTTTCACTGAATTTAAAATTGGATAAGAAGCAATTGCTACAGCTGGCACAATACATTGATACAGTATGTCAATAAATACCTACTGAAAAGCAGGCTCTGTTTTGGGTCTTGTGTGACCTGTGCCAGTACATTTTCTGCTTCGTTCATATTGCACTTGTAACTTTTTAAAACAAAACTGGTTATTTAAGTATTCATTCAGATTGGCATTAAATTAGTTTTTCACCTGGCAAAAATATCTGCTGTCTTATGCCCTTTTCACTAAGAACTCAAAACCCATGGTTTTCCTGTGTCTCATCATCACCATATTGAAATATTTTTATAAAAGTATTTAATCCTCCAGTACAGCTGGTGGCTTGTGTCTCTTGCATGTGACTTTAGTGATGGGTACATTTATAGAATCCTTATTTCCATGTTAGTTTTGGTCACAATGCCATGAGGAGTTCTTATGCGGCATCACAGTGGATATGAGCAAATTGCAAATGTCTTTTGATTTGTTGGCGATGTTCTGGACATACTTAGAATTTATTCTTATTTCCAGTTTGAATCAACAGGACTAGGACTCAGCAGTAGCAGACTTCGTACCACTCTGAACAGAATACAGGAAAGTCTCATTGATGTGGTAAGTCACAGGGCTTTGTCTAAATGGTTGAACTGATCCAGGATGGGAAACTTGCTTAGCATTAGCTACAAGCTAAGTGTGAAGGAAAGAAATGCATTTTTGTCTTGAAATCTGGACTTCCCAATTTTAAAAGGGACTCAAGAACATGTGTGACAGCCCTAAGATTAAGAGGGTTAATTCTTCACAGTTCCTATGTAATTCAGATGTAATGTCTTTGCACCCACAACAAAAGAGAAGCCCTTATGTACTGTTTGTACACTTCATACTGTTCCAAAATTCTTGTGCTCAATATTCACTTGACTCAGATTCCAATTTCTTTGCCATTAATCTGAATTACATTCTGAGAAGACTATTGCAGCTATGATCCAAATAGAAATCCGTACTGAAGCTTATATTAAAAAATCCCTCTAGCTGCATTTCATATTGTGCCTGATCATTTAAAACCATCATAGATCAGTATTGTTTATAAAACACCTTATTTGATCTAATTTGGAAATCTCATAAGCTGTACTAAAATATCGCAGAGGAATGCAGGCAGAGATTTGTCACAGAGTCACATTTTGGCACAGCAGGAGCTAGACAGTAGGTAATCATAGGAGAAATATCCTTTATTAGAAATCTCTGGGAATTTGTTTCGCACAGAATATATATTCTGGTAGACTGTCCCAGTTAGTCTGTCTGATGGAAGGGATATTCTATTTAAATAAGGTGTGATGTGCAGTCCAAATTTTCATAACAGTATAACAGAGTTATTCAAATAATGAGACTTAAATTACATCTTGGTGATGAGAACAAAGGGTAATAAGTACTTTCACCGCTACATTTTCTTGTTATATTTTCAACATCACAAATCTTAGCTCTTAATGTTTTCATTAGCAAGTAAAGCTTTCTCTGATGCAATTGAATAATTCACATTTAAGTTGTCTGGTCCCTCTGCCTAGCTCTGTGTAACTGTGATATTCATTGCTTCTGATAATAAGCTTTGGTTTTGAGGTGCAAAGTGAAGACTTAGCCACTTTGTCAGCATGTCTTTTATATTTATTTATTTATTTATTATTTACATTTTTATCCCACCCTCCCCGGAGGCTCAGGGCGGCTAACAGGCATATAGCTAATAAAACAGTAAAAACAATACAAAATATTAAAAATTTTGCTTAAGTGAAATCTTGATGTGATAGGGAGATTTTCAGAAATGTTGATATCCCCAGATTTTTGTTGGTCGGCATACCGGAGTTTATGGTACGGACTGGGGTGAGCCATACTTTCAAATAAGTATGTAATGGGAACATTTTCTGAGTCACTGTTCATATCCCTTTAGACTGATGCTCCCAGAGTGGAGACACATGCTGAATAAATTGATGGTAGATAGCAACACAATTAATATGGTGGCTGCTTTGTCAAAGATCTGCGCCTCATACTCTTAAATCTTGGGGACAGGGTCAGACATAAGGCTGAGACTTTATAATCCTTATCCCAAAGAATTCCTCTCCCTCACTTCTCTCAGGCTAACTCCTAAATAACTAATTGCCCATCCCTAACTATAATGTCCCAACTACTTTATTAGGTACACTGGCCAGGGAACCAATGTTTCTTAGGGTTACTGCTGTTCTCCATCTACTGTTCCTTAGCATTCTCCTCCCATTTGGCTCCTGTAAAACTCATTGATTTGTATCACTATATCTATCACACTGTATTATCCACGAAGCTGTCACTGAATACTTGTCGTCTTTTTAGCTCATCTCCTGAAATTCCAGATGAGTCTATCAAAATTGCAGTAACCAAATCTTTGTGGAAATATAGTTTAATGGTTTCAGGAAATGTTGGCCTCTAGATTACAAAATGAAAGTTATGGCAATCTTAGAAAAGGCTTTTTCTCACCTTTGTGATAGCTCGCATAGCTAGTGGTTCTAGAGCTAAATATGGAGGGTGAGGTATCTGTGGATGTGCGTAGCTGCATTAAGGTTATAAGTAAATGATCATAGTTAGTGCATATGTGCAGTTGTGCCTTTGGAAAGATATTACAGCTATTTAGGCAAATGGGTGATCAGATATCCACAGCTCCCCCACCACCTATGTGCACAGGCTGCCCCCCCACCCCGGTTCCTTGATATAAATATCCATTGATCCCAGACTGGGATGACTGCAAAAATATATACAGTGTATGTAATCCTGGCCTGGGAGGAAAGGCATCATGGTGTAGCCCAATCTCATCAGATCCTTGTAGCTAAGCAGGGTTGGTACTTGGATGAGAGGCCAACAAGGAAGACTCTGCAGAGGAAGGCAATGGCAAACCACCTTTGCTTTGCACTTGAAAGCACCTTGTTGGGGCTGCCATAAGTCAGTTGCGACTTGATGGCACTCCATATGTACATAATCATGGCCTACATTGCATAGTGATCAAAGAGGGACTTTAGTTCTCATACTACTTGGCTATTCAGCCTTTGGGAGATTATTCCTGGGTCCCTGGTCTTCTGAAGCAGTGATGCATTCATTACCAAGTTTTATAGGATATATGTATCCCATTGCTTGTACAATCTTTTCATTCAGCGGACTGGATCTTGGTTGGAAATCTCTCCCTTATATATAATTGAGTAAGACGCAGCATCATGCAGTGGAGAGAAAATGCGCACCAACAGTGTTGGAGGCTTGAGCTGTCTGTCAGAAGCTTCCCCAGCTTCCATTGGCCGTGTCGCCTAAGTCCTAGCTCAGAACACTCCCCCCCCCCGCCCAACTAGCCAGGGCTGGAGGGAATCAGTGGAAGGCCGGCGCCGGCAGCTCATCACCACTCGCTGCGGCCGGATTCCCCCCTTTATCGCACGCCTGTTATCCCCCCTCCCCTG
>NW_015172008.1:111949-131302 GCF_001447785.1 Gekko japonicus
CCTCCCTCCCTTCCTTCCTTCCTTCCTTGCTTCCTTCCTTCCTTCCTTCCTTCCTTCCTTCCTTCCTTCCTTCCTTCCTTCCTCTTTCCCCAAACCCCTCTATCTATTCATCTACCTGTCTACCACCCACCCACCCTACCTTTCTAGGGCCCATTGTCTTCATCCACAATGGGCTTTGCTCCCTAGTTAAATATAATTGGACAGTATCACATGACCTTTCATTATTGTTCATGTGCTTTTGCCTTTTAGATGTGAGATTCTATAATTTCCTAAAGTCAGCAAGAGACACTCTACTCTTAAAAGTTCTTGCCTGCTCCCCTGTTTGCCAGGCAGCTACAAGGTCAGCATGGTGTCATGCCAGACCTCTGGCGTCCTCTTTCTGCTTCTGAGAAGCTTTGTAAAGGTCCTTGGCAGCTCTATTGTTTATAGTTTCTACTGATGCCATGCAGATGTCAGGAGCAGGAGAATCAGGACTGACCCATGCCTGATGCTGTGCAACATGGAACAGTACCATGCAAGAAAGAATAGTGTTGTCAGAAGTCTCACACGGGAGCTTCTCATATAGTCTATGAACTGCCTTAGTGACCCTTATCTCTTTGATGTGGGCATAACAAGATAATTGTAGGATTTTTAACAAGAGGCAGTTGTTGCAAATGTATCAAAATGGCATATGACAGTACAAGAAGGGTTCATGATTGTTTAGTGAGGTAGTGGCTGTCTCTGGAATGGGTCAGAATTACCTACAGACTCTCTGGTCTTACAATTAGAGGGTAAATTTTGAATCATACCACAGTTCTTTCAAACTGTCATACAGGCATGGAGTCCAATTACTACTTTAACCTTCTCCAGTTTCCAATTACCTAGTGCTTTATTTACTGCTCATTAGGTCTAAATCTTTTGGGATAAAAAGAGGAGGCATGTTAAGAACACTGGGCTGCAATTAATCTTAAATTAGAAGTGACTGGTTGGCTCTTTCTAGCAGTGGTATCATCAAGTAGTATTGCCTAAGAGCACGCTTTTGGGATATGATCACTGGAACATTACACTTGTGGTAGTGCAAAAACCCACAAAAGAGCAACACGTGCTTGTCTTGAAAACCTTAATGAAAGACCACTGATCATTTGGAGACTGCAGTTGCTTATCTGGATGGTAGCTGGGAAGCAGGAGCACTGTTTTCTTTGTTCTTCATAGCCCTAAATGGTTTTAGCTTTTACATCCTTTTGCTGTTGCTAAGAGAGCAGTTACCTTTTTGTTACACCGCTGTGTGATCCATGAGAATAGAACTTTCCATTAGAGGTTTGTCAAAGGCCAGCCAGCACATTTGTCTGAGTACTGTATGAACTTCTGCAGTCAAGCAATGCCAGTTTTTAATATATGATTTTGGTCTAATTGCTCATATTAGGATGAAGTTTAAAAATTGAACAGAACAGAAAAACCTACCCTGTGTAGATAAAGCAGTGAATGAAACCAAATACATCAGATATAAGTTATGCTTTTAAATATTCTGCTACAAAAGGCTCCAGGCCCTACAGAACCTATGACAATACAAGAATCTGAAGGCAGATCTTACATTAAAGCTTTTACCACAAAGGCAGCCCATAGTAGACTTGATTTATTCTCTGAACAAATTTGGGTTGGAACACAGTATGAAACTCCAAAGAAATGTCTAAGAATGATCCTCTCCCTTGAGATTCACAATCTCATTGTGTAGTCATTGTGTAACATGTGTGAAACTGGTATGTATAAAACTTCAACCAGTTGTCATGCAGAGCCTGAATTTCTAGTCATAGGCAAGGAAAGTAGTAGAACTCAAAAGTAATATGATGTCCATGAATAAGTTGCTCTCCTTCAGCCTAGCCTGTATCACAGGGTGGTTGTGAGGATAAAATGGAGGATGATAGAACCATGAGTTCATTGGAGGAGGAGGAGACGACAACATTGGATTTCTACCCCACCCTTCACTACTTGAAGGGATCTCAGAGCAGTTTACAATCTCCTTTCCTTCCTCCCCCCACAACAGACACCCTATGAGGTAGATAGAGCTGAGAGAGCTCTCTTGAGAACTGCCCTTGAGAGAACAGCTCCGAAAGAACTTATGACTGACCCAAGGTCACACCAGCAGCTGCATGTGGGGAATCAAACCCTGTTCTCCCAGATTAGAGTCCGCACTCTTAACCACTACACCAAACTGGCAGTGGGAATTAATATAAATTGCACTTTGCCCAAATACTTCCAGCTTGACAGTCTTCCAGAAAACGAGTTATACCATTGACAGCTGCACTGAATATCCTTAGTGGCCTATCGGTTCAATATTATATATGTTCAGGTCTAAGCACTAAGCAGGTCTAAGCACTAAGATACTAATTAAAACCATTTTCATTAGTATCAGAGTAAACAGAGTAAAAATAATGCCACCCTGCATAACTTCAGATAATGTATACCATCAGTCTGAGGGATTGGTCTATTTTCTAGTCCCCCAGGTTGCCAAACATCTGTCCTTTAATATCTGCAAATGAACTAATTTAATATCTAGCCGCTTTCCTTGTGCTCTGTGCGCTATGGAAATGTTATGGGCAATGTGTTGCCCAAAGCAACAGCTGGAGTTTCTTTAGGGTTGAGCTGCTTGTGTATCCTCAACAGGATATTTCCCAAAATTGCATTGCACGCACATCCCTGGATACTTGAAGTATTATTTGTTTCTGGATGTATTTCTCTTGTAAATCAGAGCTTGAGCCAGTGCTGATTTTTTTCTGTAGAAAGAGCTGAGTAAATGATGCAATATGGTCTATAGAAAAGCAGGGTGGAGACTGTCCTTAGGACACTGATGGGTATAAATGGCACTTCAATGACTCCCATGTTTGGTGTAAGATTGCATTCCAGTTTCTTGTACTTTCCCCATATCCCATATGTTTGATCAATAATAGAAAGCCTTGTTTTATGTGTGGCTTATTAGCACTATATGAAATGGTAAAACTGGTTCCTTAAGAGTAAATCCCTTCAGACATTAAGCTAGGTTTCCCCCTTACCTGTCTGTATTGTTGAGGGAAGTATCTGGTAGCTGTTGATTGGATGTTTTTTTGTTTTGCTATTTTATTGGCATCTACTAGTGCCGTCTGGGGTAGTCTTGGACTTTCATGATGCCAGAGCAGTAGGGTGCATTTCCTTTTAAATTACATGCATTGAGTAGACCTTTATTTTTCTCCTTGGTAAATAGTGGGATGGAATAAGCAACAAGGTTTGTCACTGCCAAATGCTGAAATTATTTGACAAGTTTAATCTATGAAAACCATGAATTGGATCCATAGGTTCTGGTCCTGTAATGAAACAGCATTCTTCTGCTACAAGGAGAGTTCCGTCAGGGGAAGAGGCATGTTCCATTGGTAAGAGGAAGGTTCTACCTTCAGCAGATCAAAACCTTTGGATTCAGCTCTGTATGTAGTACAAGTTGGAATGTTCTGATTATCCCCCATTCCCTAGTTCTGCAATGGAATGAATTAAGCAAATTAATTGAGCTCCTTTCAGAAAGTTTGAACACAAATGCCTCTTCAGTCTAGCAGGAAAAAGAGTAAAAGAAGCTATGCTAAATTCTGTGGACAGCTACTTTTTTCCTTACAGAGGCATTACAGGGGTGCTGATTTGGATAGAATGAGCTAGGGAATTTATGGATCTTGGCAGAGGTCATTTCGGGGGGATCGCGGGGGATCGCAGTTCCCCCGGGTGAGGTACAGGGGGGTGGGGCACATGACGAAGCCCCGCCCCCTGCTTCTGGCCGCCCCGCTTCTGGCCCTCATTCAGCCAGGAGGAGGCAGGAGAAGAGGGAGGGTAAGTTGCTTCCTCCCTGCCTCTCCCCACCCCTGCCTGCCTGGGGCCAGGGAGGGCCTTCGCGGGGCTTCCTTGCACTCCCGCCGGCCTTGCTCAGTAGTGGAGCTGCAAGGCCGGCGCCAGCGGCTGGGACCATTGGGGGCGGGGTGTGTGGCCTTATGACACACTTCCGGTGATGTCAGGGGGTGTGGCCTTATGACACACTTCCGGTGATGTCAGGGGGTGTGGTATATGCTAATGATTTATGCTAATGAGTTCCCCTAGCTCTTTTTCTACGAAACGACCCCTGGATCTTGGCAACATAGAACTTCGAGCAACTGTGGAGTGACTTTGTCTATCTTAAATTATAGTTTTGGTGTATTTTTTTCTTGGGTGTGGTTTTGGAATAATCCCACTATGGGAAAATATACATCAGCACTGAAAACTCATATGGATTTTCTAGGAAGGTTCACTAACCTGTTCCGGCTTGTAGATCATTGATGCAAAATGTTTCTGTCAGGATCTTTCTTCCAACCCTGCTCTGATGTCAGGCTGGGGAAAAAGTACTGAAAGCAACTGAGCACACTGTGGTAAGGCGACAGAGGTGCAGGGTTTAGTTCCCTTCACCTGCAAGCTCTATTTTTTAAAAATAGCCTCTACAGGCACCCTTTAGTGTGAGGTTATGTCTAGTTCAGCCTTGCATACTGGAAGTACCGGTAACCATCTGAGCTTGCCCTTTTTGTTAATTCAGTTGATTCTGTGTTTTTTTTTTTTTAAAAAAAGCTTTGTATTGTCAAGTGTTCCCCACATTGCTACAATTTGTCCAAGAATAATTCTTGCCACTAAGCACTTCTCTTCAATAGTTACATTTAGATCCTTTGATAATCTGAATGGTAATCTCACCAAGTTTTTAGTTCCCAGAGTGTAGTGCGCTAAATCCGAATACTGTGTTCCAGCACACGCAGGCTTTTATTCTTGAGACCGTACCAAATGAAAGCAATTAATAAGTCATCAAAGTGGCTTGCCAGAGAAAAAGAATTCTCAAAGGTAGAAAGGGAAAAAATTGGCCTGAGCTTTGTGTGATATGTGTATGTTGGAAATCTTATTTGTTGATTTAATTTGTTTTTTATTACAGGGAACTTGCACCATGCATGGTTACTGGAGAAAGGTGCTAGTACAAGACAAAATGGCAAATGTTTGCTATAAGTGTACTTAACGATATGTAGGTGTCCTTAAAGATGGCCTGGAAATGTCAGCTGGTACAAGATGCAGTAGCCAGAGTCTGGGTGTTGAATACTATGGATCTGTTCCGCTAACAGTAGTTCCTTGCTTTGGTGCAAGGTGCCTTCACCTCATGCAGGACTGGTAATGACTATTAGCTGACCAAAAAAAAGTCTCTTGTGTCAGGGGAAGAAGACACCTTCTTCCGGAGGTAGGTGCCCTTGCTAATGGAGCAGATGTTTGAGATCCAGCCCCCTGGTAGGAAATCTTCAGGACTATCTTCTAATATCTAGTTCTGAGCATGGCCATGAAATGCAGATCAATTAATCCATGCAGTGAGGCCAACTATAGTGAAGGGGCACATTTCTGCAATCAAGGGGCTGGAAAAAACACACAAAAAAAGTATTTTTTAAATGATGCAGGGGTTGAAATTTCCCCAGATCAGAGAATGCCAATTGAGATGTCATGAGATCACAGTTATCACCGTGGAGTTGCCGGAGGCAGCCAAGGTACCAGAGTCTTGGTTTAGACAATCCTGGCAGGAGTGGCTGGGACACGAGCACAAAGTGGAGAGTGGGGCAAAGTAGACATAGAAAGCTAAGAATAGAGACCATGTAGAAAATGGGGATGGGGAGATAAAAGCCTGGAGGAAAACAGATGGAGTTGGAGAAAAGCCTACAAAGAAAATAAAGAGAGGAAAACATAAGGCGAGGGAAAGAAAAGCCTGAAAAAAGAAGCAAATGGTGAGGGTCTGAAAAGAGAGAAACTGGGGCCAGTATGGATTTCCCTCTCCTGCAAGTTTTGTGGATCTCTAGCTTGTATAAAACGAATGCTACCCTAATTGCCCTAGCTCCCAGTCGGCTTCCAAAGCCAGTTCAAGGTAGCTCATTTTGACCTTCAAAAGCCCTAGATGCTTCAGTCTCTTGCCAGTTCATGTATCATCCTGCCTCCAAGCCTATATTCTGTAAGTTGGGCCACGTTGTGGGACTCTGCCTTGTTAAAAGAGTGACTGGCAGGGACCCATGGGAGAGTCTTTTCAGCTGCCACCCTCATATTATGGAACCCCTTCCCCTAGAAGATCAGACTGTTATTGTCTGTCTAGCTGGGCTGTCTGGAAGAAACTGAAAACATTATTCCACTTGAGATGCCATCTTTTTTCATGCTTGCTCATAGTTCCTCATATGGGCTTACTCCTGAGCAAACTTCTAAAGCTTTACATAATCACATGTACATGTTATACGTTGTCCAGTCCCTTCCCACCTATGGCGACTCTATGAACTAATGATTTCCAAAACATCCTATCATTAACAGCCTTGCCTTGAAAACTGAAGGTCATGGCTTCCTTTATTGAATCAATCCATCTCATATTGGGTCTTCCTCTTTTCCTGCTGCCTTCAACTTTTCTTAGCATTATTGTCTTTTTCAGTTAATCTTGTTTTCCCGTGATGTGACCAAAGTATGATAGTCATCTTAGTTCTAAGGAGGCTTGAGCTGGTCTAGAACCCACTTTTTTGTCTTTTTGGCTGTCCATGTAATCATGGAAAACCTAAAAAAGCAGACATTACTGTGGTACATGATTTCATTCTATAAAAACCATAATTGTTCTTCCCTTACTATGGCCCCAGTCACACGGGCAGGAAAATGCGGGGGGGGGGGAGGCGTGGCTGTTTGCCCCGGAGCAAAATAACGCGCGATTGTGCGATCAGACGTCCCGTCGAGGTCCCGTGTTTAGGGGGAGGTGCCGATCACACGACCATCCTGCAGCGCGGCAAAGAAGCGGCGCGGCGCAATCACACCAGCAATCACTAGGCGCCGCTTCCGTGGCAAACGGGATGGATTTTTTAAAAAAACTGAAGTTTGTGCATATGCATGACTGAGCAATCGTATCTGCACATCCGAAGGCGGGTGGTGGGCTTACCGGAGAGGGCGACAGACGCTTCCGGACCCCAACAGAGCTCCGAGGCATAGCCAATGGAGGGGGAGGTGGGCCCCCTCGTTACAGCCGCTCTAACCACCTGCGCGACAGTGGCCATAACGACCCTCCAGAGGCGGCAAGCCTGGTTGCAGTGGGAGGGGGGGTCTCTTTGTGCACATGCGACGGGACATGGGCGGGCGCCAGATGCCACGGGATTCCACCGGAAACATGATCAGGCGCCCGCCCTTGCCCCGCGGTTTCCGGAAACTAGTACCTCGGAGGTACTAGTTTTTTACTCCGCATCTTCGGCGGGAAGCCTCAGGTTCGGCACGGGAGCTCTACGCTTCCCAGATGTAGTGGTGTGATCGCGCCCTATATCATGTTTGCATAAGGATTCAAAAAACATGATGGCCTTTGCATTCCCAGTAATCAAGCATATAAGGTTTCTCTGTCTAGCAGTTTTGAAGAATGTGAAGTCTCTGCCACTCTGCATGTACAGTTGCTATATTTTTAAAGGCAATCTTGTTTACGCTTCTTGTTGCACAATCTTCTGAGAAATCTTTCATTGGCAATGTGTTTTAGTTATTCAGTTATGACCAAATGTCTTCTGGATGACTTCCTGCCTGGGGTTGACTGTGAGTGGTTCCACTAACTTTCATAAGGTGAATTATGCTTTGGAAAAGGTCAGTTTTTAAAGTAAATCTGACAGTAGCAAAAGTGTTCAATGATGATCAAAATTAAACCAAGAACAGTCTTGGGTCCAGTCTCATTTATACATTGGGACAGTTTGTCACGTTGTTTAGGAATTACCGGTAATCGAGATTCATGCTAAGGTCATCTGCTTGCAAAAGAAAATTTCATGGTATGATCAACACTGGGAAATATAAATGGGTTAAAATCTGCTAGAAGACATTGTAGGAAAAATAATTTGGACAAATAAACCAATTCTGTGATGGCATCACCAACTGTTAATCTGAATCCTCTTGAATCTCTAGTTGAGGAAGAACTCTTAACGCAGATCTTCTAAATCCATATCCTGTACTGGATTATACTGATCCTCATGGTAGGCTTTAGTTAGTTTTCTGTATAAACGATTGTTCTCAGTGAAAAGAACTTGTGCAAACTTTGTATAGCCTCCCCCCCCCCGCCCATGAGTAGTTCAGTAGTCACTTCAAAGGCAACTTGTATTAAGAACATAAGAATATAAGAGACGCCAATGTTGGATCAGGCCAAAGGCCCATCCAGTCCAACACTCTGTATCACGCAGTGGCCATAAATACCAGTGCCATCAGGAGGTCCACCAGTGGGGCCAGGACATTAGAAGCCCTCCCACTGTTGACCCCCCCCAAGCACCAAGAAGACAGAGCATCACTTGCCCCAGAGTCCCTATCTATACCTTGTGGCTAATAGCCACTGATGGACCTCTGCTCCATATGCTTATCTAATTCCCTTTTGAAGCAGTCCATGCTTGTAGCCGCCACCACTTCCTGTGGCAGTGAATTCCATGTGTTAATCACTCTTTGGGTGAAGAAGTACTTCCTTTTATCCGTTCTAACCCGACCGCTCAGCAATTTCATGGAATGCCCACGAGTTCTTGTATTGTGAGAAAGGGAGAAAAGTACCTCTTTCTCTACCTGCTCTTTCCCATGCATAATCTTATAAACTTCAATCATATCACCCCTCAGTCGTCGTTTCTCCAAGCTAAAGAGCCCTAAGCGCTTTAACCTTTCCTCATAGGGAAAGTGTTCCAACCCTTTTATCATTCAAGTTGCCCTTTTCTGCACTTTTTCCAAAGCTATAATATCCTTTTTAAGGTGTGGTGACCAGAACTGCACACAGTATTCCAAATGAGGTCGCACCATTGATTTATATAGGGGCATTATGATATTGGCTGATCTGTTTTCAGTACCCTTCCTAATAATACCCAGCATAGCATTGGCCTTCTTATAAATGCAATATATTATAAATGCAGTAGTTGAGAAGAGGGCATATTTTGGATTGCAAAACTGCCCTTTCCGAAGGAAAACATTAGTTGGTGAATAAAATATAATTAATGTCATCCATCACCATGAAGGGGGTATATTTTAATGGCTCTGTACTCAAGTGTATGCAAACATAAAATATGCTGTTACAGAACCATATATAAAAGTTTAGCTTATCAGGGCTGAATGCAATTATGCTTTAGAAAAGTAAAATGCAGTATCATTTCCTATTTAGAAGGAAAACAGTAATATATATCATTTGAAATCTTGCTAAAAACAGGCTTCATGAAAATGTTCCATAGGCTGCAGTTCTCTGCAGGCTTCCCTGTAAATCCCATAGGATTCAGTGATACTAGTGAATAAGTATAGGATTGGACGGTATTGCTGGAATCCTGTGCATGCATACTTGGAAATAAATACCACTGAACTTAGTAGGACTGAACTTCTGATTATATTTGCATAGGATCAGCCTGCATATCTATTTTGCCTTATTCAAAGAAACATCATTGAATTTGCATGAGGTTTTTAATCAATACCCATTAACTTTCTGCAAATATCTGGTGGCATTTTGCAAAATACTATTACTTTTAGCTTTGCCCATTATATTCTTGGTTATTTGTAATGTAGCTATGTGGTTCTGACAGTTACCTCATTAAGAGAAAAAAGGATCACTTTTTATTTGAATATGCTCATTTAAAATGTATGCACATTTACAATTGTTTCATGAAGTGCAGTTTGTGCTGAGAATCCGGCTTGTTCATGGCCTCTCCAGTGTGACTGGTCAGGTTTGCTGTGTGTTTACTTAAACGTATTTATTAATAGAATGCTCTAGGAGTTCATGGACTCTGAAGAGTCATCGTCCATGTCCAAGTACCCTTAACAGATTAGCCCTGTATTAATAAATGAGAATGCTCAAGGGTTCTGACACTGAGGGTTGTAGCTTGTTGCATACTCCTTCGAAATTAAGAGTGGTTAGTCCAGTTTATGATAATAGCTTAGTAAATGTAAAAGTAAATGTATTTATAGTTAGGATTTTTGGCTCCAATTTGCATCACCTTGCACTTGGCCACATTGAACCCCATTTGCCACGTTGATGCCCACTCGCCCATCCTCAACAGATCCCTTTGAGGTGCCTCACAATCCTCTCTGCTTTTCACCACCCCGAACAACTTCGTGTCATCCACAAATTTAGCCACTTCACTCCTTACTCCCAACTCCAAATCATTAATGCACAAGTTAAAAAGCATTTAATTGAGTACTGATCCCTGCGGTACCCCATTGCTTACCACCCTCCACTGAGAAAATTGCCCATTTATATTCACTCTCTGTTTCCTATGAATTAGCCAGTTTTTGATTCACAAAAGGACTTGTCCTTTTATCCCGTGACTATTGAGCTTACTTAGGAGCCTTTAATGAGGAACTTTATCGAAAGCTTTCTGGACCATGGAGGGTTTTCAAGGCAAGAGACCTTCAAAGGTGATTTGCCATTGTCTGCCTTTGTATACTAACCCTAGACTTCCTTGGTCATCTCTCATCCAAGTACTAACCAGGGCTGACTCTGCTTAGTTTCCAAGATCTGACAAGATTGGGCTAGCCTAGGCTATCCAGGTCAGTGCTTGAGTAGGTCTGTTTAAAAATACCAAAAAAATGGTAAGTTCGAAATACACAATGTAGACTTTTGATAAGGAAATGATGATTTAAGAAGCAGCCCCAGTTGGGATCTAAGTTGTGTGAGCAGTGGTGTGAAATTGTCGAACCTTGTACCTAATAATTTTCCATGTGGGTGAGCAGGTGAACATTCTGCTGGTATTTAGACAACTAAATGTGCTTTATGAGGTTCACTTTGAGAAGTGCTTGGAAACTACAGAGTCCAGAATGTAATGACTGAAACATGACTAGAGTGAGTGAGTCACATGGAATACACAATTACAGTGTTGCAGTCCTTTCATTGGCTCCCAGTTGGTTGCTTGACCCAATTCAAAGTGCTGGCATTAGCTACTATGAAAAAAAAAAATAAAGCCTCGAGTTTAACTTCCCTCAGCAGTGCAGGACAAAGAAGAGTAAAATTTGGAATTGAGGTCAAAAGTACCCCTAATTGAAAACATAAAAAGCTCACAGAAATGTAAATGGGGTCAAATTGACCTCACCATTTTTAGAGCATAAAACACAGTTGGGAATATGTAAAACTGTTTATTTTAAAGAAAGCAATCATTTTTAACTGTTACAATATTGATTCGTCTTCCTGGAAGATCTTCTAAAGCTCTTCCAGGGCATGCCAAGTAGCTTCTGAGTCAAATGTCTGAGAAGTACCCTGGACTGCCAGTTCTTCCATTATTGTTCAGTGGAGTTTTGAATTTCAAGCCTAGGCTAATTGATGCAGCAGGGCCTTTTTAGCAGTGACACCAAGGCTTTGAAACATCCTATTGAGAAGGTGCTCTGCCTATCTTAACTGGTTTTAAAATACTAGGCAAAAGCAGTCTTTTCAAGAGAGTGGTTGTTATGTGATGTGTCTGGTTGGTGCTCTCAGTAAGCTAAAATCCTGAGGAGAAAGTAAAAGTTCTGTATTAAAAGAGTAATATTTAATAATTAGCAAAGAAATGAGTATGGATTTGAAAGGCACAAAAGTTGCAGGCCTCTGGGCAGCCTGCCAAGGAAGGGTGCAGTTTCAGTTCCTGTAGCCATAGAAACCTCTATGAGGTTTTCAGAAACCATTTATGTAGAATAGAGGAATCCAAATACATCGCACATGATTGACCTGTTGATGGACAGTCTCAGTTCTGGACGTTGGTATTTAGGTAGGAACCAGTAAACTGGGTGCCTGAGATATGCTGTCTGAATGGGTCTGTCCAGAGCCTGGATGTTAGTCACAGTGAATGACAGAGCTGGTTTCTGGTGACGACAACAGCAGAAAGTGCTTCAGAGGACAGGATAGCAGAAGAAGAGTTTTCTGAAGAAAATAATCCTGTGGTCTGGCAGTAGGACTTCGGAGAAAGACGAACCTGAGCTGGGTCAGCTGAGGAAGCTGTGGAGTCTCCCCGGAGATGCACCAGCACTGGCTTATTCATTGAGCTCTGCTGCATGTTTGGTTTTGTGATTGATGGTTTCTGTTTTATTGTGTTTTATTATTCAGCTCTAACTTTATATATGCCTTGAAACTATAAAGGAAAGGCTAGAAACATTTAAATAAACAAATCACATTCTTTGATTCACTCTGGTGAGTAGAGCAATCCATCATTGTCGGTGTTGTTAGGTTTTATATATTTATTTGTTTAGTAAGCTGTTAATTCCAAACTTGTAGGCTTTACTTCTTATTTTAACATGCTGGTCAAAGAAAAAAAAAAGATTGGGAGCATACAATGTTGCGTTTCTGAGTGTAGTTATTTTGCATATAAGATGTTGGTGAGGTATTTGCTAGAGTCTGAAAAGTTGCTTCTCTTCAAGTATGTTCCTGCCTCCACTGGCAAAACACAGTCTGAAAGCCTTTACGAAACATCAGTGATCTCTCTTCCGCCTCTCTAATTATAGGGGAAGATACTGTACAAAAGCTGTTGATGGTTTTTTCTCTGAATGACACCTGCAAACCTGATGACTGTTAGAAGGTCCATTGTGTTTTCCTGTTCAATGAAGAGGAAAATGGAGTAGGAAAATATCCCTCTTCTGAATGTAACAAATACTTGAGACAGAATGACATCTTTCTTGTTTTTTAAAGCCCAAACTCTACTGGGATAATAGGAGGCTTTTCTTACTGCCTAGCTGCCTTTGTTCTCTTAAAATAATGCTTTTCTCGGTGTATAGTATCCATAAAACTACAGAGCTGTGTTTTAAAGAAACAAAACATCATTAAGGGTCAGGTGGTTAGTGTATTTTCTTAGCCCATTTGGTCAAAGGTAGGTTTCTGTGATCAGGAGTCTTATATGGAAGGGATGCAAAAGACTGCCTTCATTCGTTTTGTTCTTCATCTGCATCCTTTCAGCCTTCCATCCTAGGATACTGCCTCTAGGGCTGCCCATGTTTAGAACTCTGGGTCAGAAACTGCTTGTAGCTAAACTAGACCTGAGTCCAGCAACATCTTAGAGACCAACAAGATTGTCAGAACTTAAGCTTTCGAGAGTCAAAACTCCCTTTGTCAGATACCGAAAACCTTGGTCTCTAAGGGGCTCACTGGACTCAAATGTTGCTCTTCTATTGCAGACCAACACAGGTACTCTCCTGAAATTGCTTCTAGGTAGCTGACAGTGCAGTCGGAAACAAAACTACCCTCATTCTAAGCCCACTGACTTTAATGGAATTAAGAAGATCGTGGGCGATTTTGCACTAGAGCTGCCTCGCGGCACAGCCGCCATTTGCCCCGACACAAATATGTCAATTTCACACCCGAAGCTGCGGGGCTGCATTTTGACTCGCAGCTTCGCCCGATTTCCTCCGCAGTTTTGTGATCCTGGTTTTTGACGATTACGAAACTGCGGAGGAAATCGGGCAAAGCCGCGGGTCAAATGCAGCCCCGCAGCCTCGGGTGTGAAATTGACAAATAGTGTCAGCGCAAAAGGCGCCTGCGCCGCGAGGCAGCTCTAGTGCGAAATCGCCCTGTGACACAGTTTAGCATTGAAATGTTAGGTGTTTATACTCTCTCTTTTTTAAAGCCTCTAAATTGTGAGAACTTTTGCCTCTTTCCCCCCTAACCCTGTTAGCTACCATTGTTTTCCCTCACTGATGCTGCTTTGGAACCCTTCTCATTACTCTGGTGTTTTCTTTCAGGGAAAGTGATCCTTTTGCTCCCCATACAACTCCATTGCCCCAAATGCTTTTCAGGTTATGTCAGTGCTTATTTTATGGACAGAGAGGTGCTTGGGGTTTGCATCTATGTGGGAGATGAGCCATCTCTTAAGTCACTCTTCTTCTGTTTAAGGAGGAGGAGTGGCTGCTGTTGCTTTCTGGTAAGGGGAAAGCACTTTGCCTGTGTGCACAGGTAGTCTTACTTCTGCTTAAGAATTTTGTGTTGTGGATACACAGTGATTTTCAGCTAGTCACTTATTTCTGTATCCCGTCATTCCTTAGCTGTAAAATGGAACCAATATTGTCTAAATAGTATAAATGCAGTATATAATGTGTGTGTGTATTTTGATTGCCACATTGCTTATGTCATCTGGAGATTACTCTCTTATGTGCAGGCTTAGTTTCTGCTTATAGCACGGCCAGGTTATGATGACAGTCTTCTCCCATGATCCTACCCACTCACGCCCTGCCCTGTTATCATCTGTTAAAGGGTATAAGTGCCCCCACAGCAGTGGGGACGTCCGATTCTCTCCTCTCCTGCTGGTCACGTCTGTGATAAGATCCCTCACCCTCCACTGACCAGACAATGGGAGGCTGAGTTTGGAACAGAAAGTGTGCCAGGTATGGATTCTCTTCCTATCCCGCTGATGGAGCCCCCCCCCCCCCTTTTTTCTTTTTTTTTACCTTTTTCAGATTTCCAATCTGCTGGCCAATGGTAGTGGGAAGGGTGGGAATCTTGAAGATGGAAGCACAATCCACTATAATTCTTTAGTCACCACCCCTGCATATTCCTTTCTTCCCTGCGCTCCTGCATGGTGAAGGTGACACCGCCTGCATCACTGGGCAGCCTGCTCAGCTTCACTGGTGGTCATCTTTAGTAGTGGCAACTTCTCCCAGTGACCACCACTAGCTGTCTTCTTGCCCACCAGGCTTCTTCTGTCCCCATAAGCAACCACGGCCACTGCTTACCACTTCCCCTGACTGCCCAGGCAAGATCTTTTGGGGTGGCTAGGTGGCTCCCCAAATGGCTGAGATTTCATGAAACAGCATCACAGGATCTTGAGTTTTCTTTAAGTTAAACAATGTTGGGAGTTTTTAAAATCCTCCTCACCATTTTCTTTATTTATCAGATTTTCCTGCAAACCTGGAGATGCTCCCAGGTTTGTCTATTCCTGGAGATGCTCTGTCTATTCATGAACCGGTTTTGTGGATTTTTGATCCAGAGCCACATTCAGAATTGGGGATGAAGATGTCCATTGGGAGAGCCCAGCACTGAAAGCCTTGTAGTGAAGCAAAAAGAGGCTGTATTATGAGGTTTAATCTGTGAATCACTGCAGGACTAGATTGTCCCCTCACAACATGTTTGCATGTTGTGACCTCACAACTTCTCCAGTCATGCAAAAACCAAAGTAGGAGATGAAGCCATCCCATCATCAGTGAGAGATCCTAGGCCAGGTTCATACATGCAGGGAAATAAGATTTATTTTATTTTATTGGATTTTTATCCTGCCCACCCTGCATAGCGGGCTCATGGCTGGTTCCATCAAATATGGCAGAGACTTAAGATATTTAGATGGACCACACCACTTCAGTTTGCAGGTGGAGGATTGTGTTTCGGAAGGCTTACCTGTGTTAGAAACTCCCTGCAAATTCAAACACAAAACCAAACATACAAAAAACAGAACCAACACAGCTAGGAACAGCACCATCTGTGCTAGTCAGTTTATATAGAATATTCTGTATGAATGACCATTCACAACTAGAATCAACCACCTGTCATCTCAAGTGGGTACAGTCAGTTCTGCCATCCCGGGGCACTGCTACTTCATTCTCCTGTGTGTGTGAACCAGGGCAAAGAGTCATGTCAGTAATTCAGGTGCTCCACTGAATCGTGGTTCCCAGAGAATAATACCAATTTTTCTAGCAGATTCCCAACTCGGCAGTCCTCTGCCTAAGAAAAGATGGATGACTTGACTTGGATGCTCACTTTGAGCCAGAGTCTCAAGATAGCAAATGAAATGGGAGGAGGTCAAAGGAGGCACCTTTTAAGATACCTGAAGGCAAGATACTGTATCAACCGAAGAGGTGTGGTTCCCAGCAGGCACTGGTTATACCTGCTGGGTGAACTGGGAATGTTAACACATAGCACAAAAAAGGCTGCAGTCTCTCTGGAGGGGGGGAGGGATCAAGAAGGAGCCCACAAGTTCCCTCTGAGCAGCCTGAGATGCACCTTTGAGATTCTAGCCAACTTAAATTCAGTAAAAATGCCTGAATTATATCTTTCCATTTGTACCCTTATTTCTTTCCATTTTTCACACACCTGCAACTTAGTATAATCAAAACAGCCAGACCTAAAAATGGTAACTCTAGCCATATTTTCTTCTAAAATGCTTGCGGTAAGCATTAGCAGTCTGAAATCTTGTTGCACTGAGGTTTATCAGTTGCTGGAGAGGTTTTTCAATTGCAAATCCCATTTTGCTATTAATATATGAATTGCTTTTTGACTTAAAGGTTGATGGAGGCAATAACAAAGAGGACTGTCTCTTCGCATGGACTCCCCAGGCCAGTTTTTTGCAGTAATTTACCTTTGGTTTTCTCTGAACGCAGTGCTTGCTTTTCATTCACTTTGCAAACACAGGCAGATTTTTAAAAAGGTGTTTCTATAGGGCACAGCTTTCTATCTTGTTAATGTGCAGGAGAGACAGCACAGCATTGCATCTGATGAGTTGTCTGCTGTAATAAATATTTCTTAAAATAGAGCTGTTAAGAGAAGGTGCACATATTTACTGCTGTGGAGAAGACTGGAAGTTAAGTTATTGAGATCTTCAGTGCTAAATATTGTTGATGCAAATCTAGGGGTGGGTGACGGGTTTGTTTGGGACTGCTGTACTACTTAGAGCATATTCCTTGTGCTTAACTGCACATAAGACTTTAAGAAAAGAAGAAGAGGAAGAGGAGGAGGAGGAGGAGGAGATTGGATTTATACCCCACCCTTCACTACCTAAAGGAGTTTCAGAGCGGCTTACAAACTCCCTTCCCTTTTCCTCCCCACAACAGACACACTGTGAGGTAGGTGGGGCTGAGAGAACTCTGACAGAAACTGCTCTTTTTCGAAAACAGCTGTGCCAGAATTATGGCTTGCCCAAGGTCATCCAGTAGGTGCAAGTGGAGGAGTGGGGAATCAAACCCGGTTCTCGCAGATTAGAGTCCACGCACTTAACCAGTACACCAAACTGGCTCTGCTGGATCAGACCAGTGGTCCTTTTAGACCAGCATCCTGTCTTACCAGGTAGCCAACCAGTTACTCTGGAGGGCCAACAATAGGGCATAGATGGTGCTTCATGGTAGTGGTATTCAGAGGTTTGTGGCCTCTGAATATGGAGATTTCCATTAGCTACTGTGGCTAATAGCCACTGATAGGCCATGAATCGGTCTAATCCCCTTTTAAGCTGTCTATGTCTGTGTCCATCACTACATCTTCTGAAAGTGAATTCCATATTTTAATCATGTATAGAGAGGTATTTCCTTTTGTCCATCCTGAGTCTACTACCCATCAACTTCATTGAATGCCCTCAGGTTCTTGGACTTTGGGAGAGGGAGGGGAAAGTTCTCTCTGTCTACTCTCTCTCTCTCTCTCTCTGCCCTTTGTACAACTTTATAAACCTTTATCATGCGCCCCCCCCCCTTGTCCTTTATCTAAACTGAAAAGTCTCTTCAGCCTTTTCTCATAGGGAATGTGTTCCACCCTCCTAATCATCTTGATTGCCCTCTTCTGTACTTTTTCCAACTTTGCAATGACCTTTTTGAAATACTTTGACCAGAACTGCATACATTATTCCAAAAGAGGCTGCACCGTAGATATCTCTACAGGGGCATTCTAATATTGGCTGCCTAATTTTCAGCCCCTTTCCTAATAATCGTCAGCATAGAGTTTGTCTTTTTCACCGCTGCAGCACAGTGGGTTGACATTTTCATTGAGCACCACAACCCCAAGGTATCTTTCCCTCTCAGTCACGCAAAGTCATTAGCATGTACTTAAAATTTGGTCTTTTTGTTCCATTGTATGTCACCTTACACTTAGCAACATTCAGTCTCATTTGCCACATTGTTGCCCACTCATCACCCAATTTGTGGAGATCCTCCTGGAGCTCTTCACTGTCAGCCTTGGTTTCCACCATCCTGAATAATTTTGTGTCAACTGCAAACTTGGCCATTGCACTGCTTACCCCCTAGTTCCAGATCATTTGTGAACACATTGAATAGCATCAGCCCCAGTACTAAGCTTGTGGGACCCCCAGTGCTTACTTTCCACTATTGCGAGAACTGTCCTATTATTCCTACTCCATAAAAGGACCATCCTCTTATTCCTTGACTGCTAAGCTTACTTGGGAATCTTCTGTGAGGTACCTTGTCAAAAGCCTTTTGAAAGTCCAAGGATATAATGTGTCTTCTAATTTGCCTGGGACGGGCGTTAGGCAAACTGGCATGTAATTCCTGGTTCCCCTCTGGACCTCTTTTTAAAAAATCAATGTGACATTTGTTACTCTCCAGTCTTCTGGTACAGTGGTTGATTTTAGTGATAAATTACATATATGGGTTAGTACACCTGGAGACTACTAGTTTTTAGTTCCCCAGTAGGTCTAGATCGTTATCTCTCATCACCTCAATTTGTTCCAGTTCTTGGTAGTTTCTTCCTGAAAATAGTGGCTGTGGTGTGGGTACATGTCCTGCGCTTTCTGTAATGAACATAGAAGCAAAGAATTCATTTATCTTCTGTAGGTTTCTGTCAGTGCGCACCACTGGTTATCTTTTCTCTCTCTGATGTGGTATGTTGTTGAGTGGGAGTGGTATGTTGTTGAGTGGGAGCAACTTTATCAGGGAGCAGTTTTATTAAGCAATTATGAATTATGTCTTACAAAAGTCACCCATACTTATTTTTATTTTATTTATTCATTTGACTTCTATCCCGCCCTCCAGCCGAAGCAACTCAGGGTGGCTTACATACAATTATCCCCTCATTTGTTCTGTTAATTTGACACAATACCCTCCTGGTAAAGTTTTATGAAATAAATTCTCACTGATCGCCTGGGTTGCCTTAGTCAAACATGTGGTGCTTGTTTTCTCCACACAGTCATGTACATTGTGGCAAACTGTCAAAAGTGATTTGTGATATGGCATGCAGGCCATAGAAACCAGCAATAGTACCTGGTGTGTGAAACTAACTTGGATCCAGGCATAGCTTTCCCATAAGACCAGAATGGTGCTTAAAACTAGCATCTGATGATGTCTGATACAAGTTCATATCCAGTGGATACCTTAAATAGTCCATGTTGGAGATTTGAATATTAACTGGGTTTCCATTTAATAATTTAATTATAGATACAGATACGCACAATACTACGGTGGTAGAATTTGTGTATAGTCGGCTGCATTGTAAATCATCCTATTTCCTTTTGGGGTCATCTGTTGTGGTATTGCTTTTGTTTTTGTTACCTTGGCAATTTCTTATAACTTGCTGATAATAGTTTTTTCTTTCTTAAAACTTGTTTTTCTCACTCGGAGCATTGGGGACCCACTGAGTATGCTCGTGCATGATGCATCT
This sequence comes from Gekko japonicus, assembly GCF_001447785.1. Taxonomy (NCBI): domain Eukaryota; kingdom Metazoa; phylum Chordata; class Lepidosauria; order Squamata; family Gekkonidae; genus Gekko; species Gekko japonicus. The sequence continues at coordinate 131,244 of NW_015172008.1, forward strand.
TCAGCTCAGGTTTCCTGTAGGGATTTGTTTGAATAACATTTAAGTGCAATAAAATGACA
>NW_015172008.1:131344-138334 GCF_001447785.1 Gekko japonicus
AAAGTATCTTCTTTGTGCTTGTGCTGGTGAAATTTGACAAAATCATAAACGAAAATGGATTCATTTGTTATCTGTAAAATAGCTGCAGGGTTAGAGTACAGTAGGATAAACTTTCTCTTCGCTTCTTTTTGTAGCAGGAACTCCTTTGCATATTATGTGACATACCCCTAATGTAGCCAGTCCTCCAAGAGCTTACAGAGCTCTTCTTACAGGGGCTACTGTAAGCTCCTGGAGGGTTGGCTACATTAGGGGTGTGTTGCCTAATATGCAAAGGAGTTCCTGCTACAAAAAGAGCCCTGCGTAGCTATGAACATGCTCTGCTACCTCTGGAGCACTGTTCCCTCTAAGCTGAGTTAGTGTGAGCTAGCTCACAGTTTTTTAGCTTCCGGCTCACACATTTTTGTCTTCGCTCAGGAAGGGATGGCTCTGGAGCAAACTAATTGATGCAGCAGCCAAATCACTTGCTCACAACTTTAATGCCAGGAGCTCACAAAGTAGAATTTTTGCTCACAAGACTCCACAGCTTAGAGGGAACATTGCGAGATAAGGAACTTATTAATTATGCTTCTGAAATTTCAGGCCTCCTTGCCTTAAAAACCCACTGAAGTGTGTGAGTTCTTAGGGTCGGATAATCTGTCCACTGGAAACCAGAATGAGGGCTGTACAACGTCTAGCTCATGATCCCTAGAGTGTCTCTGTTCCAGTTGAAATTCAATGAGACCTGCCAGTTTCCGACACCTTAATTCTCTAGCTTGTCTCATCATGTTCAACTAGTTTCCTCCCCCTCCCCCCCTTTTTTTTACAGGAGATGTCGTCTGATACCCCTGGAACTCTTACCGGTGCTGAAGAAAGAAAGGAAAAAGTTCCAAGCCCACATCTCAGTCATCTCGTCGTTCTAACGTCTCCCAGCTCTCTGTACGGCCTGGCAGAGAGAGTGGTGGCCACAGAATCCTTGTGAGTTAAAGCTTGTAAACCAGGTCTCTCTCCATGTATTGAAAGGTGTTGGGGGATTGGTTAATAAATGCCTGCTAAATAGTTTTGAATAGATTTACACTGAGTAGGTTTACTGTACTGATAAGTCTTCTACCTATTGTGCCCCATATGCAACGAAGTTCCACTGTCACCTGTGCATTGAAAAGCTTTCTTATAGTCGTGCTTAAGGGGTAATATTTGCCCCAAATAGTTACGTTTTTGCATCAACCAGGGTTTGTTTGGCAGGAAGAGGAGTTGGAACTTCACATGATTTAATCGTTATCAAGATTAACACTGTGTTATTTCTAAATGAGAGAAGACACAAACACCAGGATACAGTTACTTTTTTTTTTTTACTTACATGATGATAAGCAACAGAATAAAGTACAAAATGAAGTGAAGTCCCCAAGTTTCCTGGCAAAATGCAAGTCCTTAAAATACCAGCAGTCTTGCCCGGAGAGGGAAAAAGTAAAAAACCCCGAAAGAGCCACTCTGCTGCACCATACCTGCAGATACACAGCTGTGGCTAATGGCTCTGAGCACCTGCAAAGAAGAAAAACACAAAAGACGCACCTGCTGAGTTAACCTGAGATTCATAGGCTTCTTGCTGATGCTTCAGTCTTGGATGCATTTCTAGGGCTCTTGGGTCCCTCTAACCTAGAAGTGTCCTAAGGGAAAAGAGCAAAACTAGCAGAAACTCCCAGAGTCTGAGAAAAGTGTGTGAACATGTAGCCGTCCTTTGCGGCAGCATTTAGATAAGAGAAATACACTTTAATGTTATTGCCGGTCTTGAACGATGGGTAATACCCTCATGTGGTTCTTCCACAGCAGGCCATGTGGCCTTCTGTACTGCTCTGCTGGTGCTCACGTTGCCAGCTGTTGCCTTTCTTTTTAAAAAATTGTCCTGGTTTTATAAAGTCTTCCCTTCAATACAGGGTTGCATAGATTTGTGTAGGTGTGTGTTTGTGCAAAATTGGTGATCTTATAATTCAGAAATAATCAGATAATACCTCTGTAACAAAGGCAACACTCTGGTCCCACCGGGAGGTTTCCCAGCATGTGTTTGTGTTCCTTTCAATAATATAATTAGTAACCGGGAGTTCTTGGGCACTGGGTTTACAGGATGCAATATTGATACAAATATGTACTAAAAGGGCTTAAACTGTTTTTTTCAGTCTTTCTTTGGCTTGTCAGCCGCATGAGATTGTACCCAATGACAATGGATTTTCTGTGTTGTTCCTCAGAGTATTTTTAGCTGAGCAGTTTGAGTTCCTTCAGCCTCATCTCGATACTGTAATGCCTCCGGCCAAGAAACCTTTTCTTCAGCAGTTCTACTCTCAGGTCAGGATTCTGTGTGAAATCCCCAGTTTTACTTCCAAAGCTTAGGAATTGTTCACTTTCCTGTACAGCTTGATAATATCTTGTGCAGTTTTTTCATGGCATCATGTAGATTAAAACAAATAAATTTTCTTTTACCTCTTCCAGACTGTATCAACAGCCAATGAGTTGCGTAAACCTATTTACTGGATTGTAGCTGCTAAAGCAATTGATTATGAACAGATGCTACACCTTATGGCCAACGTGAAATGGGATGTGAAGGAAATCATGTCCCAGCACAATATTTATGTAGATTCACTTTTAAAGGTAAATATGTTTCCCCCCCCTGCAGTGCTTACAACAGTGTAGTTCTATGCAATGTTAGATTAGCCTAAACCAGTTGAAATCAATAGATTTAGTCTGGAGTAATTCTACATAAGACTGCACTGAAAATGAGCTGCGTTTTTTCCTCTCTTCTGCTTGGTGCTGTTTTTTCGTTAGGCCCGATAGAGGCAGGAAAAATATACCTGTTTGGTTTATCCATTATTAAATCTAAAAGTTTAGCAACAGTTTAACAGGAGAATAAATGAATAAATGAGGTATCAAAGATAGTAGTTTGATTTCTGAGTGACAGGTTAGCAATGAGTGCTGAAAAAGTGACTCTTTTTCATAAGAATCTGTTTCAGATTGTGAGTTGGACTTTCTATTGTACAGTGGCATATTTAGAGTCTGGCACTCTTTGAAATCTGAAAAATGTATCATATGAAACACTGCACATAGAAAAAAGAGCCAGATGTAATTTGATAAATAGTCAACTTTGCCAAGATCTGGTCAGATTGACCTTGAGTAATAATGTAGTATAATTTCCTTCATTTTATTTTCCATTTTCTTATGTGTTTCTGTGGTCTTGTAAAGAACACCAGAGTTCCTAGACTACATTACAAATGTTAACCCTATGAGGTTTTTTATTTTCATTAAATTTCCAAGACGTTGCACTGATGTGTGCATTACTTATGTCAAATCTACAAATTACTGTATTTGACGGTTTTATCTGCTACAGTGTTGGCCATGACTCCAGGCTAATGCTTCCTATTTTAATGCTTAACTAAGCCTAAGGTCTCCGTGTTGAAACAGACACACTGTAGTGTAAGCAGTGTATGTGTGTGTTCCCATGTGCATGCATGTGCACAGTTGTGAACATCATAAAAACTTGGGATGAGCATATCCCACTGATAATTCGGTAATAATATAAATTTACTAGGTGAGATGAAATCAACATACTTGTGGCAGATATATTTCTTACTTTTGCTTTATGTACTTTCTTCACAGTTATGCTTCTCATTACTAGGTAGATGCGTTAGGCAGCACTGACTAATATACATTTTATACATTACTAGGAATTTGAACACTTCAACAGGAGGCTGAATGAAGTATCTAGAAAAGTCCGTATTCCGTTGCCAGTGTCAAATATTCTATGGGAGCACTGTATACGACTAGCCAATCGAACTCTTGTAGAAGGGTAGGGGCACCAATCTCTTTTTTCAAAGATAAAGCACACCTTGTTGCATATGATCCATTCCTGCTCTTTCCTTGTAATACCATAAAGTATAGATTATGTGGTCCAATTGGTTAGGACCAGTCAGATTACTGTAGCCTGTTCTTCCCCACAAGGTCAGTGGTTCTGTCCACAACCTATAAAAATGATGGTGTGTATGTCTGTAGACTGTTGAGCATCTGACACATGGGGGGTGGAATCCTTGAACTGAGCCTTAACATGTAACTGTTGCATATGTGTAAGGATATTGCTTTATTAGTGAAAGCCCTTTCCTCGTAATTTTGCTGTGGAGGAACAGCTGCAACAGCACTTCAGGCTGCTTCCTGTATCAGCACACAGCTTTTTGTCCACAAGGGAGTATTTAATAGCATTTTAGAATGTTTGGATGCATTCCAGCTTCATTTCCCCGATGCCCATTCAAAAGTTAGATTATCCCTGTTCCAAATGGATTGCAGTCAGTGTAGATGACATGGGAAATCAGGATCGCCCTTTAATAAAAGAGAACCTTCAAAATAGCTCTTTTAGAGGGAAGGGATTACAGCACCAGGGAGAGGAGTGGTCATGGTCCTCTCTCTCCATGTCTGGTTTGATTTGTCGAGTAATATATAAAAAGGCCCCCCTCTCTACAAAATTCAATGGCACAGTATCTTTACAATTTGACAATTCCTCTTCATCACAGAGTTTTTATGTTAGCTAGGTTTAATTTATTTCCTTCAGCTGTTTTGACATGTAGATACAAGGGTACCCCCTATAAGGATAGAGTTTGCACCTGCCTCTATAATGAACCGGATTCAGTACAACATATCCTTCTTTGTTGCCCTCATTATTCATTCCTACGCCATCACCTGATTTGCCCTCTCTTGTCTGCTGCAAAGATTGTTGACAATGAGTTTAACTTCTTACTTTCTGATAAATCCCCTGAAATCACTGCATCAGTAGCCGAGTTCCTCTCATTTGTATGGAAACTAAGGGCAAGAGTTTTTAACACTTAGTTTTTTAATGTACAGTTTTACTCTGGGATATGTTTTTCTGAATTGATTGTTTTGACCATTTTCCCCTCTACTACTGTGGTATAAATCCCTGCTTTATCTTATTTTTATCTTCCTGTGATATCATGCTATGCCAATAAAGATTGATGATGATGATGATCTGCAAAAAACCCCTATAAGTCAGCTTAGTAGACCTGGCTTTGTAAATATCTCACTCACAAATAATAAATGGAGATTTCCTTAACGCCTTTTAGCTTCTTCCGGCATACTAGAGTAAATTGTGGGACTGATTGGAATATCAAGGCGATTGCCAAACAAAGTGGGAGCACGACTTTATCTGTTGCTTATCTGCTAATGTCTTGCTTATCTGTTAGTTATGCTAATGTGAAGAAGTGCAGCAATGAGGGCCGTGCCTTGATGCAGCTGGACTTCCAGCAATTTTTAATGAAACTGGAAAAGCTCACGGATATTAGACCAATTCCAGATAAGGAATTTGTTGAGACTTACATCAAAGCTTATTATCTGACTGAAAACGACATGGAACGCTGGATCAAGGAGCACAGGGTAAGAACTGATCTTTGGCTTCTCATGCTGGATAGGAGTGCAGAGGAGGGAAGAATGTGCTGAAGTAGAAATGCAGCCCGCTAATCTAATCCTCTCCCCCCCACACACATTTACTTAAATTGTCACAAAGGTGGAAGCCATTTCCTACTCTGAGCATGATTGAACCTATAATTTCCAGTGATACAATAATTTCCAATCTAAAGTATCTATTGTACTGATACTGTGATGCTGGGTTCTCGAGCAACAGGGAGGAATAGTCATCGCAGGGAACAGCTTATTGACGTTTTATTCATTTACTGCATTTCAATGCTGCTTTCCCCCCCTGAAGGGACCCAAAGAAGATCGTACAAAACTTACCAACCTACAGTTTACCAGTTCAAAGGAATAATACAGTTTAACAAGATACGCACATCCCAGGCTGGTCCTAACTGATGACACAAGGTCCAGGCTGTGAGCCACGGGTTTAGCAGCCAAGAATCCTTTGGCTCCTGCTCTTCAGCTTGTACTTTCTGGCCCCAGTTTAATACCTGCAAGGAGAGGAAAACAAGCTTAGCTGCCAGCAAGTTCTGCCTCACTCCCCCCCCCCAATGTGTTTGGTGTAAAACTCTTTTTTCATAGCGCCCTCTAAATCTTTTACAGTGGTAGTGGTACCTACTTAGTCTCCCAGAATAGCACATGCTGCTAAATAAGGTGTTTATGTCTGAAATGCATTGGCCTCATTATCGTAAATTCCAGGGGTTTATGATGCTGCTTTTCAATTAAGTAACAGCAAGATGCCACCTACTGCTGTTTCTATCTATGATGCTAAGAAAAGGGCCTTTTTATGAATCATTCTTGGTTATTTTCAGCTATTTTGTCACAAGTAGAGGGTCTTCGGTTATGTTATTAAGCAATTAATATTCACTTCAGATTTTTGACATTGCTGGTACAATCTAACAGTAAGAAATTACAGAGAAAAATAATTTATTTGTAAGAAAATAACTTCATAGCACATGGCTTCCCACCTTGATCTATCCATAGCATTCTGTTACAGTAATCTACTGGTATGGGTCACACATTCCTATTACAGTTTTGATATGAAAATATACAAAACCCATAACGAAACAAACTTATTGTAACCTCGGTAAGCCACAATAAAATCTCTTCTAATGAAAAGGAATTTCATGTTCTGTCTTCCACATAGCTACGTTTAACTTATTAAGCCTCTTTGAAAGTACATTTCTTGAAGTTGAGGCCACAGCCAGTGAGGCCCTGCTTTACTTATATTAAACCATCCTGTTCGAAGTGGACTTTCAGTATTTATTTTATTTATTTATTTTATTTCATTTATTTCATTTATACCCCGCCTTCCCTAAACGCGGGCTCAGGGCTGCTTACACAGGCACAAAAGTGCGATAAAAATACAACAAGTTAAAACAATTAAGGCACAAGTGCAGTAAAAGTCAACAGTTAAAAGAGTTTAGGCAAAAATGCACATCTCACAGGATACATAATGACTACAATACTTACTCCCTATTGCATATCCCAATGGGATCAAAAGGGGGGGGATGCCATGGGCCACGATATTTCAGCTGGCCAGTCAGCCCAACGCGG
>NW_015172008.1:138377-148603 GCF_001447785.1 Gekko japonicus
TCGCCACCGCCCTCTCAATCAGTTTGCCCAAATAGGGCAAATTGGACACCGGCCGATAGCTGGCCAATTCAGTCGGGTCCAGAGTTGGCTTTTTCAGGAGAGGGCGGACCATCGCTTCCTTGAGTGCCTCGGGGAACCGCCCCTCCGAAAGGGACTTGTTGATAATCTCCCTCAAGGCACCTCGAAACCCCTCGTGGCCCGCTTTAATGAGCCAGGAGGGGCACGGATCAAGGCTGCAAGTGGTTGGACGCACAGATACAAGCACTCTATCAACTTCCTCCAGGCTGAGCCAGTCAAAGCCCTCCAAACGCGGTGAAACCGTGCAAGGGGCCTGAAGTTCACATACTGTATCAACTGTGGCGCATCCAATTCATTCTGTTCCCAAGACTTTATCCGCAAAATAGCTCGCAAAAGTCTCACAGCCAGTATCCAATTCCCTACTGTTTTGTCTGCCCTGTGGCAGAGCTGACAATGATCGAATCGTTCTGAATAATTGGGCCGGGCATGAGCTAGTGGACGCAACCCTAGCTGCGTAGTAATCTCTCTTTGCAGCCTTGACTGCCATCTCATAGGATGTTCTTGTGGCCTCGTCGCGAGCTCGGTGCCACCGTCTCTCCAACTGTCTGAGCTCCAGTTTCATAAGCCGCAATCCCTGGGTATACCGGGGGCCAGCTTAGAGCGAAGGCGCAGAGGGTGCCGGGGAGCAATCACGTCGATGGCTGTAGAAAGTCGGCTATGCCAGACATCCACTAGCTCATCCAACGAGCCGTCGGGGCATCGGATCCCGCAGAGCCATCTGAAGCCGCACAGGCTCCATGGGCAAGCTAAAATCCTCTCGCCGCCTAAACAGGGTCGTGGCGGGACATTTGCACGAGCCTTCAGGGCATAGTGGTCCAACCATGGTACCGCTTTCGCAGTAATCCGGTCCACCGTAATCCCCGCTGCAAAGATTAAATCGAGCGTGTGACCAGGCTGGTGCGTGGGGGTCGATACCCATTGGGAGAGTCCTAGCAATGCCATGGACGCCACTAGGTCCATAGCCCGACTAGAGGCCGTGTCATCGGCATGGACATTGAAGTCACCCAAGACTAAAAGCCTAGGGTGCTCCAGCGCCCAGCCTGCTACGGCCTCCAGTAGGGACGGCAGACTACTGGCCGGTGCGTTAGGCGGACGGTACACCAGCCAGATTGGCAAACTCTCCTCAGCCTCCAGCACCAGACCAACACATTCTAAGCCTGCAATCTCCACCATAGGGAGCGCCCTGAAGGAGTAAGCCTCTCGTACAAATATCGCCACTCCTCCCCCCCGCCCCCTATTCCGTAATTGGTGTAGGACCGAAAAACCAGGTGGGGCAAGCTGGGTGAGAGCTACAGTCTCCCCTTCCCGCACCCAGGTCTTGGTCACGCAAGCCAGGTCAGCCTGTTTTTCTGTAATGAAGTCCCTAAGGACCATTGTTTTATTGTTAATAGACCTGGCATTGCACAACACCAATGTCGGAGGGGGGTTCCTAATCCTAGCCCCACTGCCATCATCCTTTGGGATGGGTTGCAGGCTAGAAGGGTGCTGAGCCCTTTTGTTTCTCAGCACCCTTCCCATACACCGTGGCCGGGACCCCCTGCTATACTTTCCCCTCCCAAAGAGCACTGGAATCTGTTGTGTTGGCATTGCTGCCATTGGCCGGTCCACGCTGCAGCTCCAGACCGCCAATAACAGTTAATCAGCCGTCCTCCCAGTACTGTTCCCACCCCACTGGTATACAATATATCCTCACGCTCTGCTATACAATAGTGTTCACAATAGCGTACACGGCTGTAGTAAAAGAAACAAAAGAAACCTAGCCACTCTTACACCCACATTCAACACTACTCACAACCAGTCTCTCTACCACTCCCCTCAACATCAATAGCAGGCTATTTAATCATTCTTACATGCATCCAGACAACATCCACATATCCACACACCTAATGGCATTCGCGGTTGAGCCCACCACCATCACAGGAGGCAGAATAGAATCACTCTCCTCCCTGCTGAAAGATCTTCTACTCTTGGGCTTGGTCGTAATCTCCCACTAGGGGCACTGGCTGATCTTTAAGGTAACTGCCCCTAGGCGTGCTCCACAGTCCTACTTCTCCTTCGACGTAACCAGCCTCCTCTGTTGTAAACAACCTCCTCCCCTGCAGACTGCCTCCTGATTGTCCCAGGCAGTCCAAAGAGGGGGGGAATCCCACCCCAAGCTCATCGCTGCCGACTGCAGAGTTGTCTCCGGCACTCCCTTCTCCCGTGCCTGGTCTCCGCTGGGTCAGCAATGGTCGCCGCAGCCACAGCAATCACGGGGCACTCCAATGGGGCAGCCGCCGCACAAACAGCCGCACCAGCAATGCCCCGAGTGCTCTGCGGCCTGTCCCTGTGCCCGCAGCACCAAACACCCCAGAAACAAGGGGGCGGACAGTCCAAAGCGATCCATGCGCTGTTCTTCCGCTTCCCCCGTCCGCACCGCTTCCACGGCCGATGTTGCTGAGCCCACACCGTCCCAGACCCCCAAAGGTAGGTGTCCGGGACTGTCGTTACGCTGCGCCGCAGCTCTGCAGCTCCACCAAGGCTTCTCCAGGGCGAACGGGATAAAAACACGGTCACAGTCTGAGTCAACAGCCTTTGCTGTTGAACTTAGCACACAGAAGTGCTACAGCCTATATGGTGGCTGACCAGAAATATTTTTAAAGTAATGTGATCCTCTAGAAGAAAAACAGAAGGGGAAGTTTCCTACAAACATGGCTTCTCAACCATACAGACAAACTTGGAGGCTAATCTTTCCATGCGCCTTTGATCATGCAATAGAATTGTCATTAATTAGCAGCGAGCTGGTGGAATATGCTGAGTGGTAATAGTCCGGAGAGCAATACCATATGTTGCACCTGGAAGCCCTGGGAACAGAATGAATTGGATGTGCTAGGACTGTGTTTAGTTTTTCTCACTTGATGAGACATCTGAGGAACAAAATGCAGAGACACTAGAAGGTCACCAGTTAATCATTGGATAAAAAAAAGTCTAAACTAAACTGCAAATTTTACTCCCTGTGCTTGCCAAAAAAAATTAAATTAAAAGAAGAAACTGGGGTAATAAAAGAGATCTTCAAAAACAGACATAAATATGTCATGTACTACACCATCTACAAACCATGCAAAGACCATGCCAGAACCTAAATAGCTTTATAGCTGTGTGGGTATAGGTGGAGTGTATGGCTATTTTGGTATGTATTCCATAGGTGCCTATTGCATTTTGTAAACAATAAAAGTTAAAGGCCTAGTCAGTGCCATCATGGGCTCATTGGAGCTTTGGATGGTTGCAGTGTCAAAACTTCCAAAATGACACACTGAATTTGTAAATCTGGATCACCCTTTGTTTCTCTATAGCTAGACTTTTATTTTTCTTGGATAGGAACTTTCACATTTTCAGCCCTCTTCCAAGCACAAAAGAAATGTTAAAAGCTGTTAGTCTTTACCTCTGTTAATCATTCAGATGTTCTGGCAGTGTCTAACAGCAAGGCTCTGTTTGAAGAGGCAGTTGTTTCCTGGCACACCTCACTGTTTTGTAGCAGTTAACCATTTTTCCAACTTTTGTTGTTGTTTTTTTTTTGCAGTTACAAATTTTGTGTTTCTTTTGATCTGATATAATGTTGCTAATTTGTTCTCCAATCCTTTAGCTAAAGGTAAATCGGAAATATGAGCTGGAGTCCTAAAAACGGATTTGTTGAGACAGCATTTTTAAGTGTCTGTTTTCGTAGTTATTTTCAATCTTAGCCAGCTTTTTCATATTTTCCCCCAAAGAATGGCAAATAAATTTTTATGTGCCTTAAGACGTTTAAATTCTTGCAAACTTGCATTCTGTCCAGCACTTGACTCACTTCCATAATAATGTGCCATACTTGTAGTAGAACACTACCTTTTAGCTTTATGACCACAAATAGTAGCCACACGTGGCATTTAGTATTTCTTTAGGAAGTGACAGGTTATTTGTATGGTGAAAAATGGATTTGGACCCTGTCTTTTTCCTAGACTCTTCATTTTGCTTGAATCTAAACTTATTTATTTTCTTTTTGACCAGGAATATTCTACGAAGCAATTGAACAACCTGGTGAATGTTTGTCTGGGATCACACATCAACAAAAAAGCAAGACAGAAACTGGTAGCGGCTATTGATGACATAGATAGGCCTAAAAGATAATCAGTTTCCAGTCTTGTGATTATTTTGGCCAGCTGTTAATGTGAATAGACTGCTGATGGGTAAATGACAATGTGAATATCCATTTCCTGTTGGCTTTGGAAGCACTCCAAAATCAGTGTGTGGTCTTCTCAGATACAATTTTTATAATGTCTTTTTCTCCCCCTGCTTCTCTTTGTGGCCAAGAGGGCACTATTGCACCATTTTTGGCTGTACATTTGTCTTAATTGTGTATTATATGGCTAAATAAAAATGTAGAAGGAAATATGCTGAGTTAATATATTTAGTTGGTGGTTTTATGTTTTTAATTTTTGTTAAGGAACTACTGATTTAATAGACTTTCCTCCAGCATTGAGAATCCCCTTTGTTACAAACTAAAGAAAGCCTGGTACAGAGAATTCAGATTATGAATTGTGCATGTCCTTTAAGAGTATGTACATCAGCAAAACATTACTGTCATATTTAAGCCCTGTTGCCTTTCGGTGTACCACAAATTATGGAAAAGTTAATAAACAGTGTACAGTAGTGTGTAGTGGATGTGTGCTGTTCTTGGTTGATGTAGTGGTTAGGAGCATGGACTCTAATCTGGGAGAACCGGGTTTGATTCCGCACTCCTGCACATGCAGCTGCTGGTGTGACCTTGGGTCAGTCAAAAGTTGTTTCAGAGCTGTTCTCTCACGAGCAGTTCTCAAAAGAGCTCTCTGAGCCCTACCTACCTTGCATGGTGTTTGTTGTGGGGAGGGGAAGGAAAAGGAGATTCTAAGTCGCTCTGAGACTCCTTTGGATTTTTATCCTGCCTTTCATTACCCAATCTCTTCTTCTTCTTCTTCTTTTAGCACTTGTATGCTCTGGCTTTATGTGACATTAAAATATTCACCATAAGATGGTTGGAAGGGCCCTCAGCCCAATCTCACCATGTACCTGTGTACTTCCAGCAGGATTCTGCTGCCCAGCTTTCCAATGCAGCTGGTTTTCCATTATGAAAATCATGAGGTACATGGAACCGATGTCTGCAGCATCCACCACTTCTCTGAGTATTTCAGCTCCAGGAACAGGCACCATTGGAAGATTACTCAAAATTTCTGTAACTGCTGCATCTCCAGTAGAAGACTTCCTTGTCCAAGAGAACACAACAGCTGGAATGCAGCTGGGATGATAAGAATGTAGATAGTAAGGCAGAAAAGCCCCACTGGACTCAGTGTGGTAGAGATAGCTTAAGAGGCTACGCCATCACTGGCCGTGCTGCATTTTTCTCTTCCCCTTGTCCTCCCTTATCAGATCGCTGTGCGGGGCTGTATAATATAGACCTGCTCAAGAGCAGTGCCTTGTGCTCTGAAGAGCTGTAGCTGGTTCCATCTTTGGCTCTCCCTGCGCCCTCCACAATTTCATCAGAATAACTGGGAGGAAGAAGGGAGGAGAAAATTGCTCACCCTCTTCAGTGAAATAGAGTGCAAAAACAAACTGTAATAGCAGGACTCTTTCTTTCTCTGTGCAATACATGGGCCTGTGTGTGCCCCAATTACTGCTGCTTCAGTCAGTTAAGTTTATATTTCCTCCCTACGGAATATCAGGCACATTGTCCTATGTCTAAGTAATAGTCTTAACTGAAAGTGTTTCATGTCTGAATTTGACCAGGTTTTCCACTGGTTTTATAGACTTTATTTCAAAAACTACATTCATTGAGTAAAATATTTGCTTCAAAGATAATGTAGATTCAAGATAATTCAGATCTCTTATCCTAGAATTCTTTTAACTCTGCTCACTTTTGCATCTTTTGGATCACCCCCCCCCTCAGAATTATTTTGACAAGGAAATGAAAACAAAGACAGTATTCATGTTTCAGTTGTCAGTAACATTAGCTTATGTACTGAACTGGATCTTACAGGAAAGTGGCTAAAAGATATTAAGTGGCCTAATATCTATATGTTAGACTGTGTTTGGTACACCAAGGCACTAACTTGGAAAGTCTGTGGATAAATTGGAAAGTCTGTGGAGAGTTGGGGTTAGTGTGTTGAACTAGGATCTGGGAGACCCAGGTTCAAATCCCCTCTCTGCCATGGCAGTTTGCTGGGTGACCTTAGGCCAATCACACTCTCTCAGCCTGACCTACCCTATAGGGTTGCTGTGAGGGTAAATGTAGAGGAGACTGCTTGGGTCTCTGTTGGGGAGCAAAAAAGTAGGATATAAGGGAAGTAAATACATAAATTAAAAATCAATAATTTTGCAGTCAAGACCTCTCTGCAGATAGTAACACCCACACAATGGGATCAGGCCTGAAGAGAGGGGAAGGGTTCTGCATATATGGAGAAATCCTGAGACAAGGGAAAATATGTGTTCCTCCTCTTTAGTCTTAGAATTGTGGCATTCCCTTTCAATTCATTCCAGCAGTAATGTATGTATCTGAAATCCATCACACACTGAAAAGTTTGCAAAGGTGTCTAAAGAAGCTCCTGAACTCTCATATTTCCCGTGTCATTTTGGCCTTAGTAACCTGGCCTAATGCTGATATGACCATCTTGTTGTGCCCCAAGCCTTTCCGCACAGTAGACTACTCAGATAAACATCAGGTATTTTGTGGGGCACCCAGTGCTTGGCCAAGAACATTAAGAACCTAAGAACATAAGAGAAGCCAATGTTGGATCAGGCCAATGGCCCATCCAATCCAACACTCTGTCACACAGTGGCCAAAAATACCAGGTGCCATCAGGAGGTCCAGCAGTGGGGCCAGTGGGGACATTGTATTCTTTGGATAGGGCTACGCACAATGGGAACTTCCCCTTTCAGTGTGAGTTGGGGTGGTTTATTCAGGTTATTCAGAAAAATAAACCTTGTTAGGGTGGTGAAATGTAAGCTGCCTTGTGGAAAGGTAGCATATGAATGGAATGAATTTTATTAAGACATCAGCTGCACGGTGCTTAGAGGAGAGACCAGCTGAGAACCACATGCAAGCTGCTTCTAGGCTCTCCAGTCAACGATTGGGATATAAATAAGAAATAACAGTCTTTTTAGCAGTTACACTCTAATAAATTGTTAACAGGGAATCAAGTGGTTGCTTTTTCTGTCTCCATTTTTAGGAAGTTCCTCTGTACATTGTAACCCAATGTTCTATAGGTTGATCAGTGTATTATATAAAACCAGTGGGGGCTTTCAAGAAACTTGCAGAGAGGAGGCATATCCACTACCTTTTCATCCGTCCCTCTCCCACTTCTCTATTAATGTTCCTCCTCTCTCTTTCTGCCCCCACACCTTATCTATCAAGCTTTCCTCCTCCCCTGCTTTCTACCTTTACCACTTCTTTGTCAGTCTTCCCCTCACTGTCCCACCACCCCTTATCTGGCAATCTTCCCCCTTTATTCCCTCCACCTTTTCTCAATCCCCCCTCTTTTCCCACACCACCCCTTCTTCGGCAATCTCTTCATTGATTCCCCCCTCTTTTCTCTCTCAACTATAGAAGATTCAGCAGCTGTCCTTTTAAAAATCCCCCCCCAGCTTCTAATCAGTCAGACTTCAGCAAAAAACAAAGCTGAAGGCACAGTGGGTAGGAGGATTCCTCTCACATAGCCATTTCTTCAGCGCTGCTTTTACCCCAGTCCAGCAGCACTGCTTTTTAGGGGGGTTTAACACCCATGTTTTAGCAGAGGGGGGGGTACCTTAGGTTTGGAGAAAAATCTGTCTTCTCCCCATGTGGGCTCAACCCCCCAGATATAAGTGTCTGCAGATGAGCTCACATGTGGCTATTAGAATATACAAGAAGGGGAGACCCGCGATACTGGCAGTGGGGGGAAGGAGCTCCACGTGGAGGAGGAAGAGGAAGCAGCCGCAGGCGAGCCTTCTCCCCCGCTCCCCCCACCGATATCTAAATATTTGATGTAAGGTCTCACAGCTATCTTGTTAAGTGAACTTACATCAAATACAGGGCTCCTAATCCTGCTCACGTCCATCTGTCGTTCGACATCTAATATTCTTTGTTTTAGAACTGATCTAGCCTGATCATGACCCAAAGACAGAATAAACTGTTTTGAAAAACCATAACAGACCAGTTTATCTTCTATCTTTTTCCGCCATGAAGGAACAAAGTTATCTTGCATCATAGTATGGGAAAGGCCAATGGGTAAAAAAATCAATTTTAACCAATAGTAAAATGCAGCAATCCACAATCTTGCCTCGACCATAACCAGGCCAGCCTCTAAACGGATTGCAGCATTTGAAACGCTTGTTGGAACTTGAAATATAGCTCTTAAAAATTTCGATTGTGTTCTTTCAAGTAAGGTCAAGTTTGTCAGGAGAGACAAAGGAGCTCCATATAATAATTGGGGTAATACCTTTACAGTGAATAACTTAATGGCAGCTTCTAAGTTACGACCTCCTTTGGACCAGAAGAACCTTTGAATAGCTCCAGCGCTTTTCTTTGCATTAGCTGACAGGTAATCAACATGGCCTTTCATATGACCGGACGACTGAAATACAACTCCAAGGTATCTATAGCAACGAACTTGCTCAATGGTACGAGAGTCAATAACCCATTTAAACATCCTAGGCCTATTGGCAAAAGCCATTATTTTAGTCTTCATATGCAATCAAATTCCAGGGGTTCTTTTTATAACAGTGGAGAGACTGAAGGCCAGATCATATGACTGTCATGTGTTGTGGTGCCTAAAACATGCTTAGAATTGTTGCACTAATCTGTTTCCTGCATGGATATAGACAATTGTGCTTTAAGAACACTGCTGGGCTCCCTCACTTAGACTGACTTGTAATAGCCTGCAAGAAGTCCAGTCCTTTCTGTGGTGCCACCTAGAGTCTGACTTCTACACGGTTCTGTGGGCAGTGATTTCGAGCAGATTTTCAGCATCCTCCATACACCCAAAGATCAAGTGAAAAGGCTCCAAGTCCATAAACTTAGGAAGGATGAATGGCAGCCGAGATGTTGGTGGAAATGTTGCCCTTGGCTTCAGAAGGGCCAGGATGTTGTTCTAGAATTCAGTGGGAAAGTGACTAATGGGGGGAACGGTTCCTTCACCCTTGGCACAGTTGTGCAGAGGCAGCACCAAGGCGGTTCTTTTGTCAGCTACAGTGCATGACATTTCACTCAGAAGTGGGAACCAAAACAAAGGGAACCGGGATTTTTTGAAACAATCTTCAGACCAGGAAAACCTCAAGACAGATTTTTTTAAAAAATAATAATCCTGCTTCTGTAGTATCCAGTGTTACAAAATAGAAGCTGTGATTTATAAAAACAGTTTTATTAGTTTAAGCACAGAAAAAGGGAAAGGGGAAAGAAGGGGAAAGAAAAGATACAGAAATATATATATATAAAATCCAATTTAACATTCTGCATGCAAAGTTTCTTAGATCTTCACAGCCACTATATCCATCATTCTTATTATTCTTCATTTGCTCTTATATTCTCAGTACTTAAGTTTTAGCCAGTCATAAAACACCCTCCATGGTCCCATAAATTCTTCTTCCATTCCTCCTTTTAATGTATTTGTCAATCTGTCCATTTCAGCACATTCCATAATCTTCATTATTAACTCATACAGCATTGGGATCTTCAATGTCCTCCATGTCATTGCAATTAGAATTATGGCTGCTGTTATAACATGTAAAATAAAGTTCTTATCTAAGTCGTCTGGTAAACAGTTTAACAGAAATATTTCTGGCTTAAAAGGTATTCAATACTGACTGTAAGAAAGTATGTACTCCAATCCAGTATTTATGAACCTTTTTACATGTCCACCACATATGATAGTATGATCCAACATGATTGTTACATTTCGAACACCTGTTACTTAAGTTTTTATAAAAGTGGTTTTTGAGTTAGATAAAAAAGGTGTGCGCCAAGTCCCATTCTTTCAGCTACACTTATGACACTGAAATAGATAGGATGGATGGATGGATGGATGGATGGATGGATGGATGGATGGATGGATAGATGGATGGATAGATGGATAGATAGATGGATAGATGATAGATAGATAGATAGATAGATAGATAGATAGATAGAT
>NW_015172008.1:148977-154990 GCF_001447785.1 Gekko japonicus
TCCAAGACAAACAACTCTCTCACAGTAAAGAACTAAGTCTCTTAGAATTCAAGCTTTAAGTATATTCTGTTGCCTGTTCAAGATATTCTAATTTTCTTATAAAGAACTACAGTTTAAAGAACTCACCACCCCCTGCCCTATTCCTGTTACAACTGTGCCTGTTCAATAAAATCAACCTTTTTGTTTCGACTTTACTTCATGTCAAGTGCCATTTTTAAAGGTTTTTTTTAAAAAAGGGCTCCTGCTGAGTTACAATAAAATCTCTGGCCTGAGAAAAAGCCAAATAACTTCTTTAACACTGGGTGGGACACAAAGAATGTTATAAGTTTATAATTTAAACATGCTACTAAGAGGCTGCTCAGTCAGAGTGGTGAACAGTGTTTTTGTGGGAAAACCTGCCTCACAGAGCAGAAGGAGCAGGGGTCCGTCATACCCACCAAGGGGGTAGGCTACAGCCCTAGGGTTGCCAACTCTGGATTGGGAAATGCCTGGAGATTTAGGGGTGGAGCCTGGGGAAGGTAGGATTTGGGGAGAGGAGGGACTTCAGCTTCCAATCAGCCATTTTCTCCAGGGGAACTGATCTCTGTTGGTTGGAGGCTAGTTGTGATCTACAGCCACCACCTGGAGGTTGGCAACTCTGTATGACCTATTTGCCAGTGCTAAAAAGCTCATCATGGCAAGCAAGTCACCAGTCTTCCCAAAATGCTTTGTAAGTAAAATTAAGATTTATTGTATGCAAGAGGAAAGTCTACTTGTCTGAGGTAAAGAGAATGGACTTGTTTACACAATTGAAGTTGGGGGCATTCTTCCAAACCCAACACAACCAGTGTTTGTGTCAGTGCAAACCTAACAGGACTAAGGTCAAGCCAGATCTCTGCAGTAGAAACTGGATGCCCAGCAGAACCCAGTGCCACTGGTATTGCAAGCTTTAAAAGACTGATCTCAAAGCACAGAGCCACAGCAAATCCAAACAAGGGTGCAAGCTCTGTGCAAGAAATGGGGAGGGAATACAAAGGAAGGTGGCAAAGGGAAGAAAACTATTGAAACTGACAAGACTGGTTTGACACTGACAAGAGTGGCTGCAGTAACACACACTAAATAATCCACTTTCAATCCACTTTCCAACTGCATTTTGCCAGTTCACACAGTAAAATCCAGTTGGCAAGTGCACTGAAAATGTATTGAAAGTGTATTTTAGGGTGTGTGTGACCACAGGCAGTATTTCCAAGGCTGGAGTATCCCCCCCCCCGGTTGCTTTGAAGTTTGGTAAAGATGTGGTTTTGAGCCAAGGCAGTATGCCTGGAAATGTATCCAGTTACCAAGGGGCACAAACCTCCATGAACTGCTTGAAAGTTTGTGAAAAGTTCATGCTGGATGACCTGCCATGAACTTCACTTTGTGACCTACAACCCAGCCAACTTCATCATGAACTTTAGTTCATGAGCTGGTTCATGCCCATCCCTAAAATTCACATACCACTGAAATTTTCTTCAAATCTTGAACTGGTGAACCAGTTGAGAAATCGGTCAAAACCTACATAAAGACCGGTAATATCGTGCCAAACAGGTGCAAGAAATCAAGTAAAGCGCACATATTAACTCGATCAAAGACATCAAAGATTCATATACGGGAGTTGCCAATCAAAACTCATTAACGGTGTAAAAGCCTGACTGAAACTCACCAAGTTGGCTAATAGTGGAGTGTTATATGTACCTTGTCATGTTTCTTGTCTTGTCAGTTTCAAGAGGTTTACAGGAGTAGTTGTATGTATCTGTATTCACAGTGTTTTATGTAACAATCTTCACACACTTCTTTAACACTGGGTGGGACACAAAGAATGTTATAAGTTTATAATTTAAACATGCTACTAAGAGGCTGCTCAGTCAGAGTGGTGAACAGTGTTTTTGTGGGAAAACCTGCCTCACAGAGCAGAAGGAGCAGGGGTCCGTCATACCCACCAAGGGGGTAGGCTACAGCCCTAGGGTTGCCAACTCTGGATTGGGAAATGCCTGGAGATTTAGGGGTGGAGCCTGGGGAAGGTGGGATTTGGGGAGAGGAGGGACTTCAGCTTCCAAATCAGCCATTTTCTCCAGGGGAACTGATCTCTGTTGGTTGGAGGCTAGTTGTGATCTACAGCCACCACCTGGAGGTTGGCAACTCTGTATGACCTATTTGCCAGTGCTAAAAAGCTCATCATGGCAAGCAAGTCACCAGTCTTCCCAAAATGCTTTGTAAGTAAAATTAAGATTTATTGTATGCAAGAGGAAAGTCTACTCGTCTGAGGTAAAGAAAATGGACTCGTTTACACAACTGAAGTGGGGGGCATTCTTCCAAACCCAACACAACCAGTGTCTGTGTCAGTGGAAACCTAACAGGACTAAGGTCAAGCTAGAGAATCTCTGCAGTAGAAACTGGATGCCCAGCAGAACCCAGTGCCACTGGCATTGCAAGCTTAAAGACTGATCTCAAAGCACAGAGCCACAGCAAATCCAAACAAGGGTGCAAGCTCTGTGTAAGAAATGGGGAGGGAATACAAAAGAAGGTGGCAAAGGGGAAAAAAACTATTGAAACTGACAAGTGGTTTGAAACTGACAAGAGTGGCTGCAGTAACACACACTAAATAATCCACTTTCAATTCACTTTCCAACTGCATTTTGCCAGTTCACACAGTAAAATCCAGTTGGAAAGTGCACTGAAAATGTATTGAAAGTGTATTTTAGGCAGTATTTCCAAGGCTGGAGTACAAGGCTGGAGTATCCCCCCCCCCGGTTGCTTTGAAGTTTGGTAAAGAAGTGGTTTTGAGCCAAGGCAGTATGCCTGGAAATGTATCCAGTTACCAAGGGGCACAAACCTCCATGAACTGCTTGAAAGTTTGTGAAAAGTTCATGCTGGATGACCTGCCATGAACTTCACTTTGTGACCTACAACCCAGCCAACTTCATCATGAACTTTAGTTCATGAGCTGGTTCATGCCCATCCCTAAAATTCACACACCACTGAAATTAACGCATCGGAGATGGATGGTGTCCATATCTGGATATGCATAAATGAATCCCTGCTTTCAGTGGAATGCTCATCCCATTGCTGCTCATCATCAGTTCCTCATGTACATTCTGGCCCAGCATGTATGACTAGAATTGGATCAATGCTTTTACTGTGTTGTGCTATTGGGCAATGTAACCATCAGCAGAGCAAGACAGGGAATAGCACTTTGGTATCCTGAGCTAGTGGCATATGTTCCCTTGGCTCCACCATCCTTTCAGAATGAAGGCAATGACAGGGCTTTGTTTTCCCTTGACAACATCTTCATGTAACCAAATCTGATCAGTTGTATGTTGCTATGGCATTGTTACATTAATTATGTGATCCCTAGTACACTGCACTGAAGAACAGTTTGAGGAAGCAATATAGATCTACAAAAGACATGAAAGAATGGAAGGTAGAGACTTTTGAATGGATCATTTTATTCTTCTCTTTCCTCCACCCTGAAACCTGAAAATACATAGAAAGAGGTTACGTTGAACTAAGAGGTAGTTTACTTCTCGGCAAGTTTAAGACTAGGCTCTAAAACTGGGTTTTGGGTTTTTTTGCAATTCCTTTGATGTAATTGCCTGCAGGCGTGCTTTGAAAGGAGCTATGGCCCATTTAATATTTTTTCATTTGCTTTTCTCTGTAAGCCTAGAAATAGATCAGCTCTGTAAGTTAGTTTGACTGTAAACTGCTCTGCTGTCCTGAGTTGGTGGTTTCTGCTGCAATGTTATAAGAATACCACGAATACAGGTACATATAACTACTCTTGTAAATTGATTCTAAATAATGTTTCCAGTAAATGTATATGGATAGAATAAACAAACTTGTTGTTAAACCACATAACTGTGTTATAGTCTTGTATTTCCAAGAATAACAAACACTAATAGTAAAGTCCCAAAAATCAACCATATCTCAATAGAAGACAATGGGTATCCATTTCAATCTTAAATTTTCTTCAAATCTTGAGCTGGTGAACTAATTGAGAAATCGGTCAAAACCTACATAAAGACCGGTAATATCGTGCCAAACAGGTGCAAGAAATCAAGTAAAGCGCACATATTAACTCGATCAAAGACATCAAAGATTCATATACGGGAGTTGCCAATCAAAACTCATTAACGGTGTAAAAGCCTGACTGAAACTCACCAAGTTGGCTAATGGTGGAGTGGTTATATGTACCTTGTCATGTTTCTTGTCTTGTCAGTTTCAAGAGGATTACAAGAGTAGTTGTATGTATCTGTATTCACAGTGTTTTATGTAACAATCTTCACACCAGGGTCCATTTTTGGTTTTGATGTTGTAAGAAACCCAATATTTCAACCAGTGCAAAGCCTTCTTGGGTATTCTCTAGCTCAATTCATATGAAACGGTCAGTAAAAAAATCTTTGTTTTAATGACAGTTCTCAGATCTGTAGGCTGCAATCCTAAAGACGCCACTGAATAACCTGGGACTCACTTCTGAGTAGAACTGACTAGGATTGTTCCTTTACCTGGTGGTTATTATTATTTTTTAAATCAATCTATTCTTTTATTTTGGCAGTTTTAGATGAGAAAGCTGGGTATAAATATTATAAATAAATTAACCTTAAATAAATAAATACACCTTAAAGACTAACAGTTTTATGATGGTGTGCCATTCCATTTTATCATCTGGGCTCTAGTCCACAAAACTGTATGCCATTGTAAATTTTAATCTTTAAGGTTCAACATGACTGTGTAGCTTCCCATTGGTCTCTACCTCAGAACATTTATTTTAGCTGACAGTGGCTCTCTGTCTTCTGCTACTTTTAATTCATGATGTCAGAATTTGAATCTGTGATCCTCTGCACACAAAGTCGTCTACTGTAGCACTACAGATCCACTAGTTTTATTATTAACATGCTTATCCCTCTGAAATTCATGTCCAGAAGTAAACATTCTAGCAACTGGACTTAGTTAACAACCTGATTTGACTTGGTGAGCATTTTGGATTTAAATAGATGGCTCAAAGAGATGCAGATGTTTGATTTGCATGCCCTCATTTCAACAGGACTAATTTTAATATTCATTGCACCTTAAAGAAGTAAATTATGTGCATTATTAAAATCTTCCTCCTGTGCCCTAATGAATAATTGTCAAAGGCTTGAATTGACTTTTTAAAAAATCCAGAATCTGTGTCAGCATTAAATTAGCCATGCACTTGAAGTCCGGATTGGGAAACAACTGAGATTTCATGAGCATAGTTTGGAGGGTCAAATTTCAACTTTGTTTGGCACCGCTCTTATCTGGTGTTTGGAATGAATGATTCTTATAACATAAACTGATTTATGTCTCATCTTATAAGGGAATTTCAGACAGCTGATATGTTCCATTTCAGGAACTGTTCACTAACGGTTTTGGTCCATCATTTCAGACAGAACTGTTTTAGTAACGATGGTCCGTCATTTCAGACAGAACTGTTTTAGTAATGGTTCCCTGGTGGAATATATTTCCCCTTTAGGGACAGAAACGTTTCCGTCCCATTCGGGAAGCGTTCCTGAGCCATTTTTACCTCAAACTGCTTCCAAGCACTCTTCAATTTCTTCTACCGATCCTGAAGCACTACGGGGTGCTGTGTAAAATGCCCCGTAGTGCTTCCTCCAGTGACAAGGTTTTCGCGCCCTTTTTTGTTTGCGCGGGCGATCTCCGTCTTTTTGTTAACATTCTTTTGAGAGTGCTATGGCGCTGTAGCACAACCCCAAAGCAGCGCAATAGCAACCCCATTGGGATGCCTGGACCATTGAGATACATGAGATCACTACATCTGGGGAGAACAGTGATTTCAATGGAGTACAATGCCATGGAGTCCTCCTTCCACAGCATTCACTTTATGCCTGGGAACTGATATCTGTAGGCAGGAGATAAGCTGTAGCTGTACAATGCTCCCTATAAGCTGTGGAGTCCTGTGAGCAAAAATTCCACTTTGTGAGCTACTGGCATTAAAGTTGTGAGCGAGTGATTTGGC